>NW_006439568.1:1319520-1336598 GCF_000325575.1 Pteropus alecto | reverse complement strand
ATAAGAAAACTGAGGCCTAGAGAGGGGTAAGTTGCCCAGGGTCAGGCACTAGCAAGTCCTGGCTCCTGCTCCACGGCTGTCTACCACTCTGGGCTGAAACTTCCCCGAATCGATAAATTGCCTTTATTATCATATTATGGACTTTATCTGAGAATTTAATTCATATTCTAGACATTGCTGTATTTAATTCTTGGGTAACATGGGAGGGGAGATGAAAAAATAGAGAACAAAGATTGGGGTAGGAAGTAGAAAGGAAAAACTCAGGCAGGAGCAGGAGTCAGAAATGACTAGCCTCTGATTAAGATAACATAATATTTACATGTGTGAAGTTAAAACACCGTTTGAATAGAAAGGCCTTTAGTCTACTCCATCCACTTGACTGCTACTCCTAACCCCCTGTAAAACTTAGAAGAAAAAAAAAAAACCAGAGAGAAACTTTCCCTAAAAACAACCTGAAGTTAATAAGTAGGTTGGACTTAATCCCATGGTCCTTTTATGAGTTGATCTTGAAAGAGTTGATCTAGGAATGGTTGTGCCTCCCCTTGGGCTTATTTCTGAATCCGCCATCTTGGAAGAGATGGAAATGAGATGGGTAAATGGAAATGTTCCCTCTAGGCCATCACACAGGGACAGCACTGTGAGGATTACTGTCCAAATCCTAAATTATTTCTAAATACAGAGTACCATGTAGAGCAGCAAAAGGCAGAACTACGTGATGTTCTGTACTCAAGGTTTTTTCTTATCTTTTCTCAACTCGCACAGACTCATTGTTTCAATAACTCAAGAACTGCTGGCCAAAGTTTTAAAGAAATTAAACTGAGACTCTCATCTTCCTTATCCCCATAATTGTGTGACAGTTTTAGAATTCCACCACCTTTTAGATTCCCTTATTTATAATGGGTTTTAACTTCTATCTTACTTTGACTATCAGGAAAAGAAATAATTTAAAAAGTATAATAAAGCTTCCATGGAAAAAGAACATGGAAAAAGAAGAGAAGTTCAAAGAATAAATTTTGGTCTTTCTAACATCTAAGCTTCCTAAAAATTGTGAAATCTCTGCTTTGTTGTCATAAACTTACAGGGTGAAGGATATAGGGATGAGAACCAGATTGTGGCTTGTCTCCATAACTATTTCTGTGGCAGTGACTGGCATGGTCCGGATAGTTCTTCCATCTCATTAGGGGTCTGTTACTTGGAAAGCAATTACACTGTATTGATACGCCCCCTTTAAGCAAGAGTTGGACAGGGACTGTTTCAGGCTGGCCATTTCTGGTTTGACAGTTTCTAATCTTATAATGGGAATCTGGGTTTGCCCCACAAGATAAACCAAAAGAGAGCTAACATGGACCAATAAAATTATAAAAAATGTAACCGATTAAAATAGCCTTATATAAATACAGCTTTATAATAAAAATCATTATTATAAAACAGAATCTATGTTTGACATGCATAGAAAATCAAATGATTAAAAAACAAAAATAGAAATTGGGAACTGAACTCCAAAAGATGTATTCCCAAAGCACAGTTTCGACTAGTTTTCAGACAAAAAAAAAAGCTCATTTTATTACAATTTGCCAAATTTACTGGCTATAGAATGGACTTGCAAAATGATTTCTAGAACATGATAAAAGCTCCATAGAGAAAATAGTGGAAGGAAGATTATGCATTCAAGTTACATTTTAGAATGCAAAGGCCTCTGGAAAACAGATTTCAAAGATCAAGTTAATACGAAGGAAGAAGGCCCCTGATTTCTTACAAAGGCACAACTCTGACATCTTGTCTATTCCCAGAGTGCAGGGAACAGATTCAGTAGCAGAAATCTTGGCCTTGCATTTTAAAGCAAAGAGCTTTCCACAGTCTGCCTGGAGGGCCCAGGAGGCTTTCTGATTTAGAGCTCTGTACTCTCCAGGATAAACAGCTCTGGATTCTTCTTTAATGACAACAGCATATCAGCTCATTTTGAGGTTACGGCATACATAAACAGGATCTGCCTCATATTTTCCAGTTGTGGAGGAGGGAAGGCAGAAAAAAAAAGGGGGGCTCCCACAAACCTTTTCCTGCAGTTAATTGTGGAAGACACTTGCTTTGACTCGCATGCAAGACAGAAAAAAGGAAAGTAGAACCACAGTATGCTAAATGTCCCCAGAAAGGAAACAGGAAAACCATTACTTCCTCTGTGTGTGAGAACATCGGTGGGCAAAGGGAGAAAGGTAATGCTGAATTCTAGGATTTAAAAAGAAAAAAAGGGAAGTAAGCTTTGGAACAATTAATGTGTAGAAAGGGTTCTTAATAAAGTCTTCTGGGTGCCAAAACTCACGGAGGCATCAAACAAGAGGTCTTGCCCAGCATGTGCTTTGCTCTTCACTGAATGCTAAAGTGAATGCTGGCTGTCAAGTTAGTAGGGTGACTGGCAAGCTATCTCCCAGGGTCCCTTGAGGTCAGTGCTTAGCATTAAAAATTTCCTGGCCTTTGAGAAGCTCTAACAAAATGTGCCAAATGAAGACATTTGCTCGCAGAATTCACTTTCTTGTACTCTGGGCCCAAATTCCTAATTTGGTTTTGGAGTAAAGGTCAAAAGGAAAAATCTTAACATTTCTGTTTTCTTGACCTAGGCCTATGAGTCTCCCCTCTCACCTCCCCTACCCCAATACTTTCCAAGAAGCTGCAGACAAAAGCTATTCTATTTCTATTTAAATGTGTACTTTAGTGATATGAAAGCTGGCTTCATTTTGCTATCAGTCAGGGGTCAGGAAACTTTTTCTGCATCATTCAAAAACACTGAGTTGACAAAATCAGAGTCACAAGAACAAAGTAGAAACCAGTTAGTTAGGACCATAGGTAAAGGAGAAATCAGGAAGCTGGCCAGAGACAGCTCTGTTATTTGAATGCCAAGCTTGAGTCAAGGGAAGCTCAGAGCCATACTCAGGTTTGAGTCTAGAGTTGGAAATACACGGAACCAACTAGGGCAAGTGGTCACTGAGAAAGCTATGTTCCATCAGTTACAGGCATATTCCAGTCCCAGCTGAATAATCCATGGGTTTGGGGAAATAAGAGCTGAAGAATCTGGGTACATGAGATTGGAAATAGCTAAGATCTGTGGCCCTTTAATTCAGAGCTTACTGCCTAGTGCTTTGTCCTAAAATATGGCCTATGCAATGCTCAAGAGTGGTTAAGTCCAACTTGCTCATCTGGATGAACGATAGTCCTAAAACCATCAGAGGTTACGATTTTATCTTAACATATGCTAATTAGCTTTGCCACTAGAAAGAATGGTCCTATAAACCTCTGCAGGTAAGAGTTCTCTCTCTATATTTCAGCTTCAGTCTGTGATACAAGATATCAAATTATAAAAATGAAATTAATTAGCTGGTATGGCAAAGCCTCCCCAAAGACACCTGATTGATAGGTCACTGGGAAATAATGCAGTTGGGCTCCCAATGAGCGTGAACCTTGAGAGCTTTAATTACCTCTCTAGGCTGAAAGCTGTCACACAGACTCTTTTCAAGGGAAATCAAGAGGCAGCTAATAGGAAAAGAGACCTGGGCAGGCAGAGGACAGTGGCGACAGTTGAAGTCAAGAGGGAAATATAGATATGGATCATTTGAGGAGAAAGTCTTGGCCAGGATAGGGCTATTCTGAAGCAGGGTGAGAGAAAGGACTGAGCATGTACTAAGAAAGATCTGTCCAGGGCTAGCCCCCAGGGAGGCCTCGGCGCTTCAAAGATGGGACTTAGCTCTGGCTGAAATCAGGAGTAGGAAGACTTACATCCCTAGGCTTTTCTGAACTCCTCCACACCTTCCTCCAAGTTAACTTTTAGTGAAGGCTTTGAAAGCTGGGCAGGCTTAGGAAGAGGAAACAATAGCCACTCTGACTGCTTTTCTCAGGTAGGGGCCAAGCTACAGCAAGATGGGGGAAGCTGATAGTCTTAGCAGGGACTGAGCATCTATCGAGGCCTTCTCTCTCAAGAACAGGTCATGGCCCCCCATCCTGACTTTCTTCTTGACCTATAAATTTCTCTATTATATCTAGCTGGTTGTGTAGCAAAAGCAGGCTCTCATTAAAAGATGGATTGAATGAGAGAAAATCAGGACAAAATCTATGTTTTCCCTCACTTCCCCAACATAAATTGATAGTGATATGTCTGAAATAGGGGCAATTATGAGGACTTGACATAAAAAGGAAGTTTGGAAATGCTAGTTCAATCAATTAAAAGAGTATCTTTAAAAACAAATAGACCAACAAAAGTTTCCCTTAATAACAACAACAACAACAACAACAAAGGCATTACATAAGAAAGAGTTTAATAAGGAAAAGCACACAGAGAGAAAACCACAATATTGCTGTAAAGAAAATTGTTACTCACAGGCAACTTTTGATGGGTTTGGGGCAGCATCTTATTGTAAGCCCACACATTCTCTTACACTGGCATAAGGTTAATCCTTAAGTTAGACACCTTCCAATGTACTTAGGTTGAAGCTTAAACTGATTAGAAGAGTAAAGTAATATTATTTAAAACTCCACTCCTAAGAAAAAGCAGAGTATTCAAAATCAGCATTGGTGTGAAATGTATTAACTCGCTGGTTAGAAGACAGCACACAATCATCATCTGATGTCCCATCAGTTTTATTTTGAGCATGTTCTTTTAGTATTGATGATCAACTCCCCTCAAAAACTTTCAAGGAAGTAACAACTGAACCCTCCCCCCACCGCCCTCAAATGAAAATACACTAATTTCGATCAACGTCCTAGAGCAACATTCAGTGTTTCTCACATTACTGGGATTCAGATACATGCTCTGGCCATAACAGGGGTGAGCAGAGAGCATCTAGTATTAGCCATTTGGTAATAATTATCCAAACCCATGGCCTCTTTTCTGCATACCTTACGGCAATGCCATATGTGTATCCATAGTCAAATGCTGTTAATTTCTAATGTGTGAGTTTTCTATTTGAGGGTCAAAAGAGTTAAGAACTGTGTTTGAAATGAGAAAGAAAAAAATAATTCTCCTAATGTACCATAGACTTGAATTGTCTTATCGAACCAGATTTTTTTAAAGTTTGCCGAAAGGAGATGGAATTCCTTTACAGTTTTAGGGCAGATATCACCTCCCTCTCCTATGGCAAATCCATGATTTCTCCTTCTGCCCTCACAAATGGGACTGGTTTGCCACTCTCCACCTCCCCGATTCTGAAATTTCTGGCAGAAAAAGATCTGTCAAAACAGGTTACTTGTATTTTTATTGGTTCCGCCAGACCATGACGACATTTCCTGAAAGGCAGTGCCAGGAAACTATTAATGTCTGTGAAAAAGAAGTGAAAGTTCTTATGAACATAAACTGTCTGCTGCCCCAGGAGACTGCATGCGGCCTGAAGGAACCACTGGTCTTCAGACTGTGACACTGATTCAATTGGCTGCTGTATCAACTCCAAAATATCCCTATCAGAGGAGAAAAGGAAAGTGTCTTTCCAAAAAGAAAGGCCTAGGAGACACAAAAGGCTATTTTTCTTCCCTTTCTCTTAACTACTTGCTTGCCCAGAGTAGCTGAGCAGATAAGTGACAGCTGGCTCGGTTAAGACTATCCCAAGAATTAGTTAATACATAATGTCTAGCACAGTGTTCAAGTAGTTAATGAATACTTTCCCAAGCAGGAGGTGTGAAAGGGCCTACACCTGGAAGAGGAGAGTGTAGCCTTCCCCACAAATGGGAAGAGAGGATCCATTATAACATCCAGGTGCAGAAACAGAATTTTAACTTTTTAAAGGACCTCAGTGATTCTGCTAATGCTAGAGTCACACTGTGTGAGCACCTGACACCAGTGATCTTAAAGGAAGTAGGGGCTTTGCAGAAGACTGGAAACTAAATTAAACAAAACTTGTTTGAGGCACTGGATCTTTGGGAGACTTTCAAGTATTTCAACTGATATATTATTAAGTGCCAAAATCATGCCGATACTTGTTCGGTTGTAATTGGGTTTGTGGAGCAGAAAGGCGGCTAGCTCACTGCGCTCATATCCCTCTATTTCACAGTGCCACCTGCTGGGTGAGAGTGGAAAGAGCTGAACTTTGTTTCTTGGGTTGATACAGAACCTATGAATTCAAAGAAAGAAGAAATGTCTTTACTATTTTCACTGTACAGAGAACACTGAGTGAAAATAGTAAAGACATTTCTTTACTATTTTATGGCAAGTTCACAAATAAGGGGACACTCTTGCTCATCTCTGCTGCTTTCCTAGGCACCCACAGTCCAGCGATGAGTATTTTCTTTGAAAATGTAGCCAAGACCACCGAGCTGCAAATCTCCTGTACTTTATGTAACTAGTGCCCCAGGAGTGTGCATCCTGGTGACTCTGTGACGGATAAACTAATAACAGTCCAGGCTTGCTTTTCTGTCTACAAAGCACGCTTGAGCAGGAAATCTGTGTGGCACATTTTCAGATGTCTCTCTGAAGAAGACAAACAGATTTCTCTTGAAACAAAATATCCTGAGAGAAAACAAAGAATGACTGGCTATAAATATAGTCACACAAAAATCTTTAAACTGTGACCCAGGATTTCAGGAGTTGGCCTGGTCCCGAGTTGTTTAAGAAGTACAGCCTTCTGCATTATCCTTGCTTTAATCACCACTATCCATGACATCACCATTCAAACCACTTATTTAGTCTGTTTTCAAGCTCACCACATGGCAAATGACTGCCTATACCAACAAAACAATGGAGTTCTATAAGAATTCTTTGCGACTGAGACCCCTGGAGAGAGTAAAAAGTGTAATTGCCATCTAAAACATACTGAAATTTCTGTAAGAGGTTTTATAAACGAGTGATTGACTCTCATTAAAAAAGAAAGAAAGATAAAAAACCTCCACAAAGTGCTGCAGGAGGCATTTCTGAATCTTGCAGACATAGTAAAGCGAAATCATAATAACCCCATCAGTAGTTGGCCATCAGAAACCCCAGTATGAGATTAGCCACTGGCAAGGTAAAACAGATAATACCTTTAAGAGTAAAGACTATTTCTCTAACTTCTCATATCCCTTACAGCAGTGGTTCTCAAACTTTAGCATGCGTTAGAATCACGTGTAAAGACTTTAAAACCAGATTACTGGGCCCCATCCCCAGAGTTTCTGACTCAGAAGGTCCAGGTGGGTGGGGCCCAATAATTTGCATCTATAACCCCAAATCTGAATATGTACTGACATGCTGGTGGACTGATCAGGCATAAGAAATTAGTTGTTGGTGACATCAACGGACCATCTGATGGGAGAATAAACCAAAAGTGTCATCTACGCCGCAATATCACAAAGGTGACAGCTATGGGGCACTATGGCAGTGGTAAAACATTCAAGTGAGTGCCTTTATAGATAGGCAGGATGAGTAACATAAAAAGTGGAAAAGTAAGAAAGAAATCTCTGGGAAAATGGTTTTCATGATTGACAATTTCTAGGATGAGGCAGCAGGGGATAGAAGGAATATAACACAGTTCAAGAGAAGTAGGATTGAATCTAGACTGCCATATGTTAGCAGAATGACTTGGTAAAATTACTTAATCTCTCTGACTCTCTATCCCCTCACCTGTGGCTTGGATGATTAATACCTCCCATGAGAACTGGCCTGGCCTGGGAACTGTGGCTTAGAACAACAGTTCTCAAACTTTTGCAGGCATAAGAATTACCTGGAGATAATTGTTAAAATAGAAAAGAAGCTTCTTAAAATGCAAGTTGCTGGGTCACACTCCCAGAGATTCAGAATTAGCAAGTCTGGAGTGAGGCCCGGGAATCTGCATTTCTGATGCTGATGCAGCCAGCCCTCAGACCATACTTTGTGTAGCACTGGGGTAGCAATCCACTTCCAGCTGCCACTAAACGTCACACCAAGTAGATTTCTCAATGTACATCTCAATTATATCACTTCCCATATTCTATCTTATGTCACTTGGGCTCATGGTTTTCAACATTATCAGACTTACCCTAAAGCAAAAACTGTGTCTTGGTCCTCCTTATATCACACATAATACCTAGCACAGTGTTTTGCTATGCACATATGTGGGTGTGTGGGTGGGTGGAGATATATATATATCCCACACACATATACATACATATAATAATATATATTACATATATATATTACATAAATGGGCAGCAATAGGAATACATGTTTGTTTACTTATTTAAATTTCTTTTTGCTCAAATCTGCCATCAACCTATTCACTGTGTGTAAATATAACTGCTGAATTTCTTTAAAAATTAGCTGTTTGGCAAAATCAGCCTTATTAAAAGTGTTCCTATGTATGAGTATGATTTGCCAAATGAGTATGGCATGTCCTCGATGAATCTGAGGCTAAAGAAAATCAGCAAGTGAAAATCACAAGTTCCATTAAGACTTTAAGCATTTTCCAAGCCCTCTGCCAGACTCTCCCTTCCTCCAGTACAGGGCCTTCTGTCCCCTAGAGAGCCACAGGATCTTTAAGTTCTCTGCATTTAATATTGGGCTGTATTTGTCAAAACATAAAAGAATGAAAACTGGTTTATACCATAAATTAAGCCATTAAGTTACAGCACACAATCCAGCCTGGTTCTGGCAAACACACAGACCAGTCTCACATCTGATGAGTGGCTTTAATGTTTTTTTTAAAAAAGTGTGTCTGTGTATGGTGGGGAGGGGTAACTGGAAAAAGAGAGGCAGTGGGGCTTGGGAGCGGGTGACAAATTTGTCCTTTAAGATATACAGGAAATACTGAGAGGTTTTGTCTACTTAGTAAGTTGAACTGCTAAGCAGAAGCTCATTAATGTTTACTTTGATACATCCTTTGTCTTCCCAATCCACCACATCCCAAATACATTCTCAGAAGAAAATTCACTAAGTCTAGAAGGAAAGAGAGCCCTTGAAGATTTATAGCAGATTCAACTTCACTTGCAAAATTTCTATTCTTCTGGGTTCTCAGAATCAGAAGCAATGAAACAAAGCCAAATCAAAACAAAACAAAGGCTATTCCACCTGCTTCTAGAGAATCCAGAAAGTTGAGGTTTGAGAGGAAGAGAACTAGAAGCAACTTTTGCAACATTAGGTGTGAGAAGGTGGGAGCATTCAGTACTGGCAATGGTTATGGTTGACAGTATTTGTTATAGTATATTTGTTATAGTCTTGGAGGGAGACATGTTGATGGATTTTAACACTTGATTAGGCATGAAGCCCACTTTAAATAACAGGTCAAATCAGTTTATCTCTAATTGGCACCCTCTCTACACAGAGAAAAAACTAGATGCTTTTAAAAATTAGTTCTCCACTGTGCTCTGAAGTCCAGAGTTTTGGTGAGGATTTATTCAGGCTGACTTCCTTTTTTGTGACTTTGTAAACTGAAAAACAAACAACAACAAAAAACTAAAACTAACTAACCAAGGGTTTTTTTAAATTTTAATGAAAAGTCAAGCTTTTAAATTAAATTAATCCTTAAAATAACTTATAAAAGACTGTCAAAATCTGGACAAGAAAATATTCATCTCTGCATATTAGCTGCTAATTATTCAGGGTAGGGTAGAAGCTCAAAGGTCTTTAAATTTGGTTTATGAAGTTCCTTAAAATTTTTTTTTTATATATATATGTACATATATATTCACTGAGAAAATTAAGGCTGTTGTTATTCTTTGAATTACAGTAATAAGATATTCAAATAATACAATAAAACAGTAATAATAATTATACTCATAGTAATAATATAGCTATTCAGATATACAGTAATAAGCCATTCAGACATCTTTTTTAAGGATAGAGCCAATTTTTAAATTTTCTGTTAAAAAAATTTTTTTTAATGTGGAGACAGGAAAAAAGGAGAAGAAATACCAGAGATTATTTGGAAACAAACAGAACAGAGGTGAAGTTGGTGTAAAAAGATTTTAGATGGCCAACCAGTAGCAGGTGAGGGCACTAGTATCTCAGCAGTAAAGAAAACAGGATGCCAAGTGGTAAAACCATGATAAAAAAACATTTAACATAGCTCGAAGTTCTTTTGACTGTCAGCAATGACCTCCAAATCCCATCTTGAGGACATCTGAGAACTGGAATCTCGGTCTCATGAACCAAAAGGAAACATCTATTTCTGTGCCCCTCTCCTGTTGAACAAAAGCTCTACTGGCTCAGAGAGATTAATTAAATGAGCTGCTCACAGTATAGGACTAGAATTAGGTCTCATGATGTCCAGTTTGTCCAAGCAACTGAGAACTGGGAGACCAGTGATGGCAGTAATCTAGGCCAGATGGGATCAAGCCTGGATCAGAGTGGTGGTAGGGTGAATGTCGAGGAACCAGGACAAAGCTACTTCACGGTGACAAGTTAGCCTGGAAGAACACTGGATTTCCTCAAGCCTGAGATGAATAGCTTTTAAACTTTTAAAGATTTTTGAGATTAGGATGCAATTTAGAACCTACGTCAAAAGAGAGGCAGATGAGGTGATGTAGTGGTCGCTGCCCATGCAAGTGCCAATGCACAATCTCTGAAAAGAGACAGTAGCATTTTGAAGCTTGGAGGGGCTGGTGTGACTATGAGGGGCCGGTTGCAACACATGCACTGGCACAGAGGACAAGTGGGGAGTAATAGATGCTACTAAGAATGAAAAGGTATTAAACCTTCTGTGTTAAAAGAAGACAGGATCAATACATATAGTAGACATTTCCAGATCTCATAGTACTACTGGGGAGGCAATACAGAGTGGTGGTTGAGAGTGAAGGCTCTCTATTTGGAAATATGAAAAAGTTCTGGAGATGGCTAGTGATATTGGTTGTATAACAGTGTGAATGTACTTAATATCACTGAATTGTACAATTAAAAATGGTTAAAATAATAGATTTTGTTATACATATTTTACTACAATAAAAAAAAAAGTGAAGGCTCTGGAGTTAGTTGTGTTGAGTTCAAATATTACCTTGGAGACTTCCTGTGAGACCTCGGTTAAGCAATCTCTTTGTGCTTCAGTTTTTCTCCCCTCAAAATGGGGAGGAAATGGCACGTACCTCATAGAATTGGTGAGGATTAAATAAATTAACATGTGTAAAGCATTTAGAACAGTGCCTAGCACATAAATGCTCAAAAAAAGTGTTGTAATTATTATCACTGCTCTTATTATGAGGTAAAATAACATTTTAAAAAAAGTTCCATTTACTTTTTTTTTTTCTCCTCTCTCTGGTAGGGTATTAATAAAAAATAAAATGATGCAAATGCGGGTAGAAAAAGAATAAGTGAAACAAAAGCCCCAGAAAATTAACATCCTGCACAATCAAGTCTTTAATAACCAAGAATCGCCTACCTCAGCCAAACATTTAAATTCCAACTTATAGAAAAATTGTGTAGAGTCCTGAACCATCTGTGAGGATTTTTAAATGCCCACATGCTTGGTACCACCTCACACTAACCAACTTGGATTGGCCATAAGTGAGGCCCAGGTCACTGTCCAGTAATGTACAAGGGGAACCCACCATCTTGCAAGCACACTCACTGTATTCTTAGGGATGACTAATTTTCAGTACTTTAGGTTTATCTGGAAGAGTGTTACATATTCTAATATCTAAAAGTTTGTGCCTTTCCTTTAAATTTTTTTTTTTATAACAGTGCCTTTCTGCTTTAATTGAAAAGAAAGGCCACTTTCAATATGCATTTCTATTAGTCACTTAAGCAGGAAATTTTTGCTAATCAATGTAGGGCAAAGTGTGTCACTTCTGACTGTGGCTATTGCTGCGCTATTCTTGATCAACTTGTGTATGTACTGAGAATGTAGTTCTGCTCCTTCCCATATGCATTTTAGGACCACATAGGCCTTGCTTATTAGATAGATCTGTATGGCTCAGAGTCTTCTTTTTTAAACACTGGGTTTTACTCAGTGAGAGGTGGTGGTTGATTTCTTTTTCCCCTTGGTGTCATTCTAATTTGGTTTGATTTCATTTTCCTGTTCTGGCTTTGGGCATTGCCATACTTTAATGCTATCTTGCTAGAGGGAGGCTTCTTCGCTTAGAAGTGCACTAGGGGGAAGGCTCTGGGATGTGCTGTAGAGGGGTGGAAGAGGACGTGGAGTGGAAAACAGGAAAGCGTCACAGCAAGAGTCTCCTGACAGTTTTTCTTTGCATGTTACTGTCACCACTGGGGTGAGGTGAAATCTGGCGTCGCCCCAGCGGCATGGGGGAGGAGGAGGTGGTGAATAGTGGAGTACGATGGATGGTGGTGTTGTGTGTTATTCCTCGGTTCTTCTCTGCTCACGCAGCAAAGAATTGCAGGTTGGCGAGACTGAGAAAAAGTAAGGTTTATTGAAAGTACGTTTTAGAAGGAGGCAGGCACGCTAGGAAGGCTGCAGCTCTGTGGAATTTAGGAGGTGAAGAGATAAGATAGTACACCCCAAAAGGAGGGGCGGGTTTCTATCTAGGAACACTGTAATAATGCGGAGATAGGAAGATCTGTTTATATTTGGGCCATGATGGGAGGTCCTAGATGATCTGTATATGAGGTCACCTTGACTGATGGTTGGCTGCTATATAACTTTGCCTAACGCGCAGGTGCTTACCCAGAATCAGTTTGTTATAATTAGATCTTGGTGTCATTCTAATTTGGTTTGATTTCATTTTCCTGTTCTGGCTTTGGGCATTGCCATACTTTAATGCTATCTTGCTAGAGGGAGGCTTCTTCGCTTAGAAGTGCACTAGAGGGAAGGCTCTGGGATGTGCTGTAGAGGGGTGGAAGAGGACGTGGAGTGGAAAACAGGAAAGCGTCACAGCAAGAGTCTCCTGACAGTTTTTCTTTGCATGTTACTGTCACCACTGGAGTGAGGTGAAATCTGGCGTCGCCCCAGCGGCATGGGGGAGGAGGAGGTGGTGAATAGTGGAGTACGATGGATGGTGGTGTTGTGTGTTATTCCTCGGTTCTTCTCTGCTCACGCAGCAAAGAATTGCAGGTTGGCGAGACTGAGAAAAAGTAAGGTTTATTGAAAGTACGTTTTAGAAGGAGGCAGGCACGCTAGGAAGGCTGCAGCTCTGTGGAATTTAGGAGGTGAAGAGATAAGATAGTACACCCCAAAAGGAGGGGCGGGTTTCTATCTAGGAACACTGTAATAATGCGGAGATAGGAAGATCTGTTTATATTTGGGCCATGATGGGAGGTCCTAGATGATCTGTATATGAGGTCACCTTGACTGATGGTTGGCTGCTATATAACTTTGCCTAACGCGCAGGTGCTTACCCAGAATCAGTTTGTTATAATTAGATTCATGAACTTGCAGGCATAGTCATGAGATTATAATGATGATATAATGAGGCTGAAGTTAGAGGCTGTACTTTCTGTGCATACGTTTGTAGCTGGTTTAGCCAGCAGCTTTTATGGCCTTTGCGCTCTAGGATTTGGGATAATTTATAACCCTAAAAGAAAGGTATTTCTGGGAGGTCCTTAAGGAAGGTCTTCAAGGGAAGTTTCTATGGTTACAGATCTGGGCCTTGGCTCCTGTCACTCATGTCTGGCTAACTATCTAACACTACTTCATCCTTTTACCCACCAACAGCTTTTATTTTCTAAAACAGCAGATCAACAAATACTTAGTGGCTCCCCATGACATAGAAGATAAAGCCCAACCTCTTCAGCCTGGCACTGGAGGCCTTGGTGGGGCTCCCAAATTCCTAACACATACCCTCCAGTTTCCTCACATTCTCTTAACATGCCTGGTGCAGCTGAGGCCATAGCACCTGGAGCCCATCTTCCCCTCATCTTCCCAGTCCTCTTTCTCCTTTCTCTGAACTCTTCTAGCAGGAACTGTCTGTGTCACTCAACAGGGCTTAGTCATATGGGCCACATTTTTAATGAATGATTTCATTCAAGTGTGATTTACCTGACTAACCAGACCAGAACTCCCCAAATTGAAGGTCCATGGGTTGAATTCAGCTCACATACATGTTTTATTTGGCCCACACCGTGTTTCTGAAGAATATGAATTAATTGCCAGCCTTTTTTTAAAAATTAGGAGATGGCTCATAATAAAAATCTGGATTTCTGACTTCTGACAAATTGAAAGCTCAACAATGCTGGGACAGCATTCCAAGATGGTTTCCATCAGCTGGAGCTGTGTAATGACAGAAGCGAGGCATCCTTTCCACTTCTGCAGAGTCCCAATCACGCCTTTGTCCTGTGCCTGGTCCCTTCTCACTCTCTCATAGAACTTCCTGTCTCCTGCAGCCATTTAAACTTGTAACTTCTAAACTACACCCTAAGTCCTCGGAGGACACTGCCTTTGTCTTCGTCTCCTCACTTCCACAGTGCCTAGCAAACTGCTACTTCCATAACAGGTGCTGCAAAACAACTTCCTGAACGGAAGGAAGAAAGGCCAGAGTGAAGAAGCAGATGAAAAGTGATGGATCAGAGGGATGAGGATAAAAGGAGGCCAAGGGTAAGGACACACGAGTGAGGCGGTTTTTCAGTGCCTCAAAAAAGATGTGAAATGGAAGAGCTTGTTCTTTTCTACTTCAAATGGCAGTGATGTACAAAGCTTTTAGAAAATTAGAAGAGGTATTTTATTTTTAAAATGATAACTTTCCCGAACTCGGACAAGAGAAACAACTTAGATTATCTAATGAGGCTCCTCAACTCTGAGTATACTTTACTGTGTCAATAGTGAAGTGAGTCAGTCTACCCGTTTTTAAAGGGAAACCACAAAGCTTTAAAGCTTTACTTTGTACTGCTGACTAGCTAAAAGAGAAATTACCCTAAAGGCTGCCTTTGTTTTATGTCTACCTACAAGATCTCAAAAGAAATACACTGTAAAAGAGATGTATGTTACCAAGGACCTTTTTCCGAACTTGCATCAAATGCCTTCTGCCTGCCACACAAGCCTTTTCCACTCAAATGGGAGTGAAGTTCAGAAGGTCAGGAAGAGCAGGGTTCCAGAATACTAAACACATCACTTAACAACTAAACTTTAAGTTAAACATCATGAAACTGTGGCTTCAGAGAAGCCAGAGCTTACCTCTCCACCAGAGAGAGGTTTTACAGCTTCCCCCTTCTACTGGAAAGCCTCTGTAATTTTATTGCTGAGCGGAACAGTCAGGAAAAATTTGTCTCTGGGTTTGAGGGTATAAAGTGAGTTGAGTTGGTGGTGAGGTGCTGCGGAATTCAGAGAAGTGGAAAAACTTTTCAACCCGTCCACTATGGAAGTTTGTGTTTGAACTAGAAGTTTGAGGAACTAAAGCTGAGCAAAACTTTAGGTTTGGGATGTGAGTATCTTAAGCTGCTAGGACAGAGAGGTCACGAATGGGGAACTTACAGAAGTCTCCAAGAACAGACATCTGCCTTACTCAACTATTTGTCAAGTTTTCTCTGTCTGCATGTAGAGGTGACCCATTTTCATTTCAAGAAATTACAACCTAAAACCTATACCCACTAAAAAGCATCTGATTGTAAAAAGTTGTATTCCATAGGTAGGGGCTTATCAGTTTCTAAAATCTCTAACTGTTCAGTGTCCTGTGCAATATCCTGAGAGAGGCGGTATAGTTGGTAATAGCATGAGCTCTGGGGTTAGACAAGACTTAGTTCAGAGTCCCAGCTCTGCCAGTCAGTGGATTTGGGGCCTTAAGAAAGTCAGACGATTTCTTGCAGCCACAGTTTTCTCACCTACAAAAAGAGAATAAAAACAGTCCATATTGCATGGAATTACTCTGAGGTGTGAGTGAGAAAATGCATGTGGACCACTCAGCATGGCACTTTGCAGAGAGTCAGGCTCTAATAACAAGCTATTTTCATCATAGTCTCTCACAATGTAGAAAAATTTAGATGGTCAGTTGGGTGAAAGGTCATCAGGATCTTTGAGGAATACATAAACTGGCTTGACATCTTGCTCAAAACTGGTAATCCTAAACAATGTTGAGGTCAGTAACTCTGTCAGAACATTGGCTCCGAGTGATTTTTCTAGTAGGAGTGATAGGGTATGCCGAGTCAACCAAGCTCACGCCTCTGCTCTCTGCGGTATAATACACGCATTTCAGAATCAGTCGAGCAAGAAGGAGCTGCTCTGCATGAAGCCAACTGCCCCATTTGGGGCCCAATCCCACAGTGTTGGATTTTAACCAGTTAAGCTAACTGGTAACAGATAACCAAAGGCATGGATGGTCCCTGCTTGCAGGAGGCTAGCAGACTTTTATAGGTACACATCACAAAAACTTTAACAAGATGCAGAACTCAAAATGCACGTTAGTAATGCCCAAGAACATGTTATGTTTCAGAGTTTGGAAAAACTGCAGTCACTCTGTCTACTCCAATTTATAAGCAGGTTCTACGGCCTGAGAGGTCCAGGCTTTTATTGGCCTTTTTCCCTGATGATGTGATGAGTATCTGAAATTGACATGCCGAAGGCTGAACAAAAGAGATCAGAACTAGAGATCATGTCATTTTTCCTTAAAGTAACATCCCATTGCATTCTTGGTTTCCTACAGAAAGATTAGACACTTGAAGAACATAGAGTTGCAGAATATTAGAAGAGTCTTCAGAGTTTACCTAGTCCACTGGAGGAGCAAAGAAACCATATGCTGTGCAAAGATTATACAGCTAAATGTTGTCTCTGCCTGCATCATAGTATCCATGACTCTAGGTCCAGAGCTTTCCATTATAATCTGCCACCCTGAGCCATCCAATCATCACTTCTTCTCACAGAGCTATCCTGAAAAAGTGAGACGAACTACTTGTTCATTTTTTTTTTAATGGTATGGAGCTGTCACCAGGTTGTATGGATGTCCAAAGCAAGGAGACATCTGCTTAAAGCTGCCTATAAACCTAACAATAGCTATGTTAATTATATTATCAAATGACTGTTAATCCCTAGCACATAAGCCAGCAAGTGCTAGAAGCAATTCTCACCTAGATGCTAAAATGTTAGAATATTTCTATTTAGCTCAACTAAAATATATTATGAAGTTTCCTTTCTTTGTATCATCAGCTAGTAAGCATTTAGTAACCGCAATTTACTTTAATGTTGTTACTTTTGTTTAAAATAAGTATTCCTGGGTTACCAAAAGTTTCTAAAAACTCTCTCATAAAATTTAAAAAAGGAGGTGTGAAGTCTAGAAATTTTAAC
>NW_006439568.1:1305450-1319478 GCF_000325575.1 Pteropus alecto | reverse complement strand
GAGGGAATCCCAGAGCCAAGACTCAGACTTAGCTAGCCCACAGTGCAAGGGAGAGCCACACTGTCAGCCAGTAATAATTCTTGGAACCCTAACATTTTTCTTTTGTAAAATGCACCGACATAGTATTCTTCTTTATTCCTAGTCTCTTCCTCTCTTCATAGTATTGTAAAATGCACCGACATAGTATTCTTCTTTATTCCTAGTCTCTTCCTCTCTTAAGCTGGGGCTTAAGATCTTGGTCCGTCACAGTTGTCACTCATGACCTACCATTCACCTTTTACCCCCGTACTACTTTGGGTAAGCAAGTATGATCTTCTTATATCTGTGTCTTACGTCCACAACCAGATCAGTCAGGATGTCCTTCCTAGAATGCTATCTTAGTTCGTGCTTCTAAAACAGAATATCATAGACTCAGTGGCTTATAAACAATTGAAATTATTTTTCAGTTCTGGAGACTGGAAGTCTTAGATTAGGGTGTCAGCATGGTCAAGCCATCTTCTGGACTGTAGACTACCAACTTTTCAAATCCTCACATGGTAAAGAACAGAGAGAGAAAGCAATCTCTCAGGATTCCTGTTTGGACACTAATCTCATTCATGAGGACTCTGCCCTCATGACCTCATCTAACCTTAATTGCTTCCCAAAGGCCCCACCTCCTAATACCATCATGCTGTGTGAAAGGAGGAGGATTCCAACATATGAGTTTGGGTTAAGGAGTATAGAATTCAGTCTATAACAAATACCTAAAACTAAGCCAGGCTTTGCACCCATGGGTTGTCCCATGATAAAATCTATCCTATTAGAAAAATGAGGGGGTGTACAGATACTCTCTGAACTTCTTGAAGATGGTCATAAGAAACCTAATATTCATCATATTGTGAAAGGGTAAAATAACGTAAAACAAACAAGAATGTTTACAATAGTGAGAACAGTCATAAAACCCTGACATTCATCATATTGTGAAAGGATAAAATAACATAAAACAAGCAAGAATGTTTACAATATTGAGAAATTCTAAAATGTTAAGCCTAGAATTTTCTTGAGTTACATAACTTTTTTTTTTCCCCTAAATTTTTAGGATAATCACAAAAATTACCCTTCTCTCAAGGTGTTTGAGGACTGGGAAAGGAAGAGATTTAAATGGAAATGTGAAAATAAACACATCAACATGTTAGCAGTGGTTATCTCTAGGTGGTGCAGTTATGACTAATTTTATTTTTATCTTTGCATTTTTTGTGTATTTTCCACATTCTCTACAATAAACATGTTACTCTTATAATCAAAAAGAAACTCCAAGAAGTTTTAAAATAAAAGTAAAGATGAGGTCTTTAGGATTTACGAATATTTGAGGAAAGACAAATTAGGGTGTTTTCTAGCATCATCAGATGGTGAGTGCCATATATAATACGTCCCATGAATACCTGAGTTGGGCATATGGCCACATGGGTCACATAGTGAATATGATTTCCATAGGCTGAATGGATCAAATGTGCCAATGGGATTGGAGATAATGAAGAACCAATTATCAATAAAATTATTGATAATCCTGAGGAAAGCTTAGAAAGGCATTGTTCAGGATTCTGAGGTTAGGGCTTGAGGTGATCACCCTCTACTGAAACCCTATGAATATAAGAAGAAATTGACAAAAACAGGATAGGGAGAACTGGGAGACCTTAAACCCGGGATAGGGGCTAACTAGAAATGTTCCATAAGACCAGTGTCAACGGGGAGTCTGAGACAAGAGGCTTCCAGAAAGGTAGCTCTAACCTGAAGTTGAGATCCTATGGACCAAGAGTTAAAGAGTGGAACATGGAAGCAGGAAGGAAGGAAGCAGAAGGGCCCAAAGAGGTTCCACAAGCCACAAAATGGCATTCAAAAGTTTCTGGAAGGACCTGTGCTGTGATTAATAAAATCCAAGCTTAAGAGAGAAACATGAGACAGAATTTGAAATTACCTCCCACTTTTGAAAATGCCAGTATATACATTTGAACGCAACTGTAACACCAGAGATGGTGACAAAAAGGGAGAGAAGGCTACGGAATCCAGAGGTACTGTGACTGAAGGCGTGCATCTCACCCCTGAGCTTGGAGGTACTGGTGAAAATCTGCCAAAAGAAAGTGTTAAACAGAGGGACGAGAAACCAGTGACCTGCCCTCCTTTGCCTCAGTGTAGTCAATACAGTTTCTTTGAACTACATTGGGAAGAAAATTAAGATTGAATTCCTAAGTCTTGGGCCGGGGTGGACAGCTCCAATGCCAACAAGGCCCAGACAGATAACATAAACAAACGAAGTGGTCCAGTCCAGAGTGGCCAACAGTGCAGGGGAGAGCCCAAGGTCTGTCTGAAGGGACAGCTGCAGAAATGTGGGCCCAGGGAAGCCAAATCTTCTGAGTTTTCAAGAAAAGACATATCTGGATTTCTTTGTGAATTCTGCTATTGTTAGTAACTAATTCAATTTCTTAAAAAAAGAAAAACCATCATCAGATCAAAGAAACTATATCTGGGGAGGAAATGTGGGGCCTGGGCTAGTTTGTAATCTTTTCCCTGGACCCCATCGTCAGTACAATTGCAACTCTGGTTAAGGAAGGAATTTAAACACTACATGCTATCTTGAAAGCACACAAATATTTGACCTTTGGCCAGCCTTTAGAATGCTAGGAAACCTCAAGTGGTAAAAGAATCTGGGATAATGTAGCTCTTCACAGTTAATGCCTTGAGGATATTACACAAGTTTAAACCTAGTGTCCAGATGTACAAAGAACAAAGTATAGCATTTAGGAAGAAGTTAAGTGTGGGCCAGAGTCAAAGTTGAAAACACTTGCATGCTATTTACTCTGGTTCAAGTAGGAAGTTGCATATGAATAATGGAGAGCAAAACCTGGGCTGGGGGTGGGGAGTGGGAGGATGGGGAGGCAATTTTATAAAATGATAAAGATGCAGCATATGCTATGCCAGTGACCAGAGAATTGATTAGTTAGGGTTTCTGTGGCTTTGGAAAGATTTCCAGGTGAAAGAGATATTATAGTGAAAACAAATATCTACATCCCAAGTGGATAGAAAGCCCAAGTATGCTTTGTTTGCGACTAGAACAATAAAAGTGCTCAAGTATAGACCTCTAAATACTTAGGGAAGTGAGAGAATTTAACAAGATTCTCATACTTGTACTGGGATGAACAGTGTGCCTCCCCTCCTCCTTCAATCATGTTCATTGGGAACCTGTGAATGTGACTTTATTTGGAAATGGGGTCTTTGTAGATGTAAACAAGATGAGGTCATACTGAATGAGGGTCGGCTCTCAACCAATAATTGGTGTCCTTGTAATAAGATGGAATTTAGACACAGACACAATGAAAGAAGACAACCATGTGAAGACAGAGGTAGATTTTGGAGTTACTTCCTCCACCACCTAAGGAATGCCAAGGACAGCTGGCAACCACCAGATGCTATAAGAAGCAAGGAAGGATTCTTCCCAAGAACCTTTGGAGAAAGCAAAGCCCTGCTGGCACCTTGATTTCAGCCTTCTATCCTCTAGAACTGTGAGAGAATAAACTTCTATTGTTATAAGCCACACAGTTTGTGGTAATTTTTATGGCAGCCCTAGGAAACTATGTCTTTTCAAGCCACTTATGGGATGGAAGACTTGCTATGGTAAACTATACGATGACTTACAATTATGCCCCAAATTGGAGCAATATGTAGGGGCATGAGAGATAAAGGCACAGGAAGCATACTGTCAACAGAGCATGAAAAACCTCATTTCTGGAGAGAATGCAAATGAGGAATAATGACTGGTAACCAAATGGAGAGTAGGAGAACTCAAACTCCAGTGGTGTTATACATAGCATTTATCCCAGAGTTGGACTAAAATTAATTTCATTTAGGAGAACTTAAAGGTTTAAAAAACTCTGGTCATCCTATCCTTGCCCAACTTAGTTTTTTTTTTTTTTTTGTGAAAAAAACAAGAATATAAGAATATAATTACAGGTATTTTAGGTTCTTTATGTATATAAAGAACAAAATTAAACAGTAATTTATTTATTGTTTATAACTTTGTCCCATTCCATAGGCAGAAAGTTTTCCTTATACAATATACACTCTAACACCAGGTGTACATGATTGTTGGAGGGGATGCCTTCCATTTTGCTTTTGTAAAAGTTTAAAATATAAATGTTTTTAAATTTGGTTATAGAAAGAAACATAGCATAAATTTATTCATGGTTTCTTAATGTAATACTCTTTGGTTTTCTATCTTTTTTTTTTTCCCCATCTACAGCACCTGGTATTCCCAGGTGGTCTCCCATCCAAGTGCTAACCAGGCCCGATCCTGCTTAGCTTCCAAGATCAGACGAGACTGGGCATGCACAGGGTGGCATGGCCGTAGAACTGGTTTTGTATCTTAATGGGTGTCTCACACTCCCTTCCCATACCAGCCTGGGATTTCTAATCTAAGTCCAGCGAAAGTGAGGGGAGGTTTCATGAGACTCACTTAGAGGTTCAGTTAATAAAACCACAGTAACACAAATGATGCCATAAGGCCCATCCTCTAATTGCGTACACTCAGTTCTAGTAGGATACGAACACACATCCACAGAGCACTACCAACCACCACTAATTCCACTATGGTTGCCACCACTACCACCACCCAGACTTTGGACCCAAAGCTTTCCCTGCAATTCTGGTGCAAATGAATAAATCTCTTTTAAACGTGCCACTCATTAGGAAGGGTGTTGCTCTGTATCAATCTGGTTCATTTGTGAAGTGTGGATGTCATGTAAAACTCTGATGGAGCACACTACTACAGCACACGTGGTCCATTCTCAATTACACGTCAGGCAAAGCTTGAACATATCTGCTTATTACAAGTATGTATCATAGGGTCAGCTCTGTGGGAGCTGAATGCTCAGACCACTAGTGATGCCCATTGGTAGCCTAAATAATGTGACAAATGCCTATGTCATGATAATACTATAGATCATTTAATGGTGTATTGATAAGCTGTGTATTCTCCCTGTGCGATATATTTTATAGTCATGTATAGTTATAATATATAATTATAAAATAAAATATTTAATATAGTTCATATTATGAATATGTGATTGAATATAAAATATATTTATAAGATGATATATAAAATATATTAAATATTACATTTATAATGAATATATAATAAAATATATTTTTTAGGAATGTGAACAGTTAGTTTTTATTAGTTATTCAACTCAAATAAAATTATTTACTACTCATTTTTCAAGATTCTGGATGACTCTAATTGCATAGCATATATTGAGGTATCAAAGCGAGTTTTAAAAAACTGCAACAAAAGAGAATGTGGGAAAAAAATAAGATACTGGGGATAAAACAGAACAACTGTCATGCATTCAAATTTCTGATTTATGGAAAGCATTTCACTGGTTTCAGCAACCATCTTGATAATATGTACATATGTAACAATATAAAACTAAATTTACATTAATAAAATATTGCTTATATGCTTTTTATATTGAAGGTGGGCATAACATTGTTTGCAAGAAGGGATCTTGTTGCCTAAAACATCTGAAAACAACAAGCTTGGTACAGGGCATTTCAGAGATGCCTTTGGACTAAATTATGATTCTGAAGACTTTCACTCACAAGGAGCCACTTCTGTGCTCCAAGAGACATGACATCTTCCAGGGCCAAAGGTGATATGTTAACAAGAACTGGGGTGGAGAATTTACAGAGGTTTCTCTAAAAAAATAAAATCACAAATATGTCTGATCTAATTGGGATTTGTCCATAAATAGATCAACATTCTATTTTAGCATTAAAACATGATTAAAATCAATTTTAGAGATTTTACATTTTCACACAGAGCATTTCACACAAATCTAATAAAGATATACCTTTCACTGATATTGTCCAAGCTATCAATATAAGTACATTAGAAGATACTCAAGAAATGCTGGTAAATGGATGAACAATAAAAAACCATTTGCACCTGAACACTGCCCTATGATGCCCTTAATAAATTTATTCCACAGGATGAGTCTAGGTGAATAAATGGGATGTTCCTTTTCACTTAGGCCACTAGGAAGCTTAGAACTAAATTTGTGGTTTACTTCTAATGACCATAAAGGTCCAGATAATATTTATTTCTGTTTCTCACTCTTATCTCTGGCTTTATGTTCTAATTACCATGATTCCCTCAACTAGTTACTCTATTCTTCTGTATTACATGTTCTTTGGATGGGAAATATAAACACATTAATAAATAAAAAGAGGAATCCCTTTTGAAAATATGACACTCCAGTACCTTATTAATCTCCTTTACAACACTGTGTAACTTTTTTAAAAAAGCTCTTCCCAAATTAACCCGTCTATCTTCGGTTCAGTTCTGGAAAACCCTAGGGCTTCATGGGAAAGTTAGAAAAGCAATGGCCTAATCTCTCACTTTCTTGGGTCTGCTTGTCCCTTAAAAGAGGTGATATTCCTCTGAGGTAGTGCTAAATGAAACAAGAATTGGTTTGTTTGCTACGATGGCTTATACTTGTCTCTTTTCTATAACGTAGAGAAACTACACATTCTCAGGACTTAACTTCAAATACTAAGGTGAGAAGGTAAAAGAAACAAAAGAGGAAAGAAAAGGGTCTGGCAAATTTCTATAATTCTTCCCAGTTGAATTTAGACATCAACTTTGTTTTTGGCTTAATGAATTTATGTCTGAATTTTTTTTTTTTTTTTGGTATGCTCTTTTATTCTCTTTAAGATGTAACTCATTTAGGTTTGAAAATAGCCTATTGTGTATGTGGTAACTTTCATTCCATGACACAAACAAAAGTGTTTTTCAACAATTGTCCAAGTCCATATTTAAGCAATTAGTCTAGACCATCACGTCAAGCCTTATACAATTCTGTACAACAGATTTTATTTAAAGAGTAAAATAAAATTTAAGAACCTGAAAGTAAATTTAACTAGGAGAAAAATCTGGGGCTAGATGGAAATTCTGGAATCCCAATCTTAGTCCATGTACAGGAGCTGAGAAACATACAGCCCACCTAGAATTGACTGCTTCCTTCAGTGGAGGTGTCATCTGAGTGAAAGGGATTCCTGACTCCGATTTTGGCAGTCTAAAAATGTAGTGTTAGGAATCATCTAACACAATGCTATCTATATATACATATACATATACATATGTATATGTGTGTGTGTGTGTGTATAATATACATATGCCTTACTGCTAAATTGTACACATGAAACTTACTGGATTCCGTTAGCCAATGTCACCATAATAAAAAAAGAAAAGAAAAGAATCATTTAGCACTTTTATTGTCATGCACAGTTTCTCCCCTCATACCCCAGTGTGGGATGTGTCACAACAGCTTTGCACCCACAAATATGGCTTCAGGGTGGCCCCTGCAGTGGAGTGAGTTGTCATGTCGGCAGCTTGCTTCAGTTAGCTGCAGCTGCAGGGAAGAGTGGCTATACTCTCCCTTCCTTCTCTTCTCCCATGCACCCCAAACAAGTGCTTCAGGTGGCTGCCACACCTGAGTGTTGGCAGTGCCCAAGACCGTGAGGCTGAGGGAAGGGGAGAAATGGGGGTGGGGGGAGGCGGTCTAAAGCATAACCAAATTAAAGGATGAATAAATTAGCTAACTTTAACTCTCCTGGTAATTTTCCTGGTAAAATAGAGACCATGGAAGGTATGTGGTCCAAACATGTCTGCCCCCTTCCACTGAGGGTCTATTCAGCATTGCTTGAGACCTTGTCATGTGGGAGAAAGATAGAGCAAGAATACAGGAAAACAATGCAAGCAAAAGTGGCCTTCGACTATGGTTAGGTGGTCCACATATCCCAGTTTGCCTGAGACAGCCCTGTGTTAATAACTGTGTCCCCTTTCACTCTCAGTAGCTCTGGCCCAATGTTTCTTAGGAGGGCACATTCATATGGTAGGGGGACAAGTATTCCTTTCACTAGACTGCTCTGCTCACTGCAGGAAATTTAGCAGATTTACCTCTGGCCAACTGCATACCTCCACCCTACCATTTTTTGCTCACCCTGTCATTCTAACAACCCAAAATGCACTCCCTCTGCTCAAACACCTTCTGGGGAGAGCGGTAAAGCCCGACGCAGAGCCGCCAAGTGCTCTCTCAGTTAGGAAATAAGGAAGCTGAAGCTAAGAGAGGTGAAATGATTTCATTAAGGTCATAGCTAGAAAGTCCTGGGACATTGTCCTTGACACCACATATAGTGCTTTTTCAGGGACAAAATTCTATGGTCCCCTGACAGACACCTGTAGTTTATACACCGCAGAAGCACAAACTGCAGGGAAAGAATTTACATATGGTAATACCAATGTTTTATTGTAACCACTTAATCATATGCAGTCAGTAGCTTCATAACCCTAGCTGGTTTCAGAGGTTATTAAAAGTTTTCAAGGAAGATCTGATACTTTGATTTTTAAACACATAAAATTTGGAGTTAAGTCATAAAAGCTTCCCAGAAAGGTAATAGAGAGTTGTGATTATTTTTAAATAAATAAAGCTTAATAACAATTAATAATAGCACCAATAGATGCTTTTGAAGAATCTTTTCGAGAAATTAAAAATCTTTTTTTCTTCTAAAAATATTTAAAGATATAGTATTCTCAAAAGAAGCCAATAACAACATCCTACTCCCCCATAGTTCTTATTATTTTTCAATGGGACTTCCTTAATAGGATTTAATCCTGAAAATAACCCTAGGAAGTAGGTGGAGAAAGTATTATTATCTGCATTTTAGACGATGAAATCGAGGTTAAGACATTTCAGTGGCTTGCTAGACCTCCAGTCCAGTATTCGCTACATCACATCTTGAAAACTCAAGTCAGGAACACTGTTGAGAGTCATCAATTATTAAAAATTTTGGCCTCGTTCTCTAGCATTTAGTAGAAAATATAATTTTTCTCCACATAATTATTCATAGTCCTTTGCACTTGCTAACAGCAGTAGTCCTAACCCAAGGGAAACAGGAGCACAGGGTCGCTGCATACTCACCACGCACTGAGCACTTACTCTGTGGCAGGTCCTAGCTGAGGCACTGCGGATGCAAAGGCTAATCAGACTTGGCCTTGCCTTGACGGGTTCAGGCATTTTGACAGCATTCTTAGTATTTTCCTTATTTCCATTAGTCGACTCACTTCTATTACCTTGAGCAGATATGGCCAAATGGTTGATTGTGACTGGCTATTACGCTCAGGTAGGATCTCTCCCTGGGATGCCAAAGTGACCTCTCTTTCACTAACTGCTACCCTAAAAAAAAAAACCCTTAACAACAACCAACTGTAACAATAACCCCAAACACTGTTACAGTTTTTGGGCCTATAAGCTCTAGAAATAAACCTACGGTGTGCCAGTTGGACTGCTACTGGTAAACAAAATAAAGGCTATTAATTATTTTTGGTGATGACACTGAGAAGCAGATGAAGAACAATCTGATGCCTTTAACTACATTGCCGAAAGAACAGTATTTCTGAAATTCTCTCTTTTTTTAGACACAGTTGACGCAGGAGGAGTGCACTGTCTAGAATTAGGCTTTTATACAACTCTAAAATAGTTACTGGGATCTAAATTGCTGGAATGTCCTGCTCAGACCACTTTCAAATATTCTTGAGATTAGATACATAGAGTTATCAGTGCCCTGGAGATTTCTTCAGCTTGCTACTGTGAATACTGATAAATGTGGCAGCTTTAGCAGCATTAGGGGGAAACCAAGCTGTCACCATGTTATGATTCCTCACCATCCACTTGCCTCTCCATTCCCTTTTCTTAAAAATAAAGAAATAAAGCAAGCATGTGGCAAATATGTTTCTATTTTCCACCAAGAACAAAGATGTGACATCTTCTTCCCCTTCTCTTCTCTCATCCTCCTGGCTCAGTCTCTCCCCCTCCCCACCAAATGACCTCATCCATGCACAGAAAGGACACCAGCTGCAGGGAGGGTCTGCCTCCACCAAGTGGGATCATTATAATCGTTAGTAATGCCAAGAGGCCCAGACGGCCTTGTCGACATGTGCAATGTGTTACAGCTCTGTGGTCTCCCCACATTCACAATGAAGCTGCTGTCTGGAAATGTAAAGGCTTTGCCTTCCTAAAAATAATGTTACCAACAGAACATTTGGATAATTCTTAACAAATTAATCAGTGACTGCAGCAACAATGATGAGAACCCACCAAGATGATGAACCTGGTGGTAGCCTCACTAGTGATTTGGGTAGAAAAGTCCCGTTTTTAAAAAAATGAAGACCCCTGATTTTTCAGTGGGAGTATTACAGGCACTTGTTTGCAAGAGAAGGGCTTTCTGGAAAATAAAAATTAGAAAAAAAAATTCTAACACAATGTCGCAAAAGCTAATGCTTTGATTTCAGTTTTTACGGGCATAGCCCTATAGATTCATATTCATTTCTTCATGAATTCTTTCACTCTTCTTCATGCTCCTCTCTGTGAGTTAGTGCCAACTCATTCCAGGGAATGAGGCTGTGAGATTTTTTCCAGACATAATAATAATAGCAATTACCACAGACTGAGTGACTACTATAAACTGGACACAGGGCTACGTGATGTACGCATGCTTCTCAATGTCCTTGCACAGACAGATCATTACTTCCATGTTACAGATGAGACAACTGAGGCTCAGAGAAGCGTCCTGGGCCCTCTTCTGGAAATATCTTCCTAGGTGGTCTTGTCTATACTCATGGCTTTAAATATCATCTATAAGTTATTATTCAACTTATATCTATAGCCTAGACATCTCTTCCGAGCTCGAAATCTGATTTTACAATTACCTACATGACATCTGCACTTGGATGAATCACAAGCATCTCATATCAAACATTTCCAAAACGAACTTGAGATCTACTCCTATCCCCTACCCTATCCCATACCCAGGCTAGGCTCTCTTCCAAAAGTTCTCACATCAAGAAACAGTACCTCATGTCAGAAAACTGGAAGTAATACTCTCCTCTTTTGCAATGCCACAATCCAGGGAGCTAAAATCCTGTAAACTCTACCTCCTACATCTATCTTGAATATCCATCTATTTCTCCACTGACTGCCACCATCATCTCTTACACGGAAAATGGCATTAGCCTACACTTTTCTAATCCACTGTGTGATGAGATACAAGAGTGATTCAAACATGGATATGATCATGCTTCCCACCCACCCCCCACCCCCTCTCCACAAAATTTTTTTTCAATGGCTACTCATTTCTATTAGAAAAGACCAAAATACTTTTATAACATTATCAAAAACCTTGGCAGCTCCTCTACTTTTGTATCTTTCCACTTTCTTCTCATTCGTTGGGCTCCAGTCTAGCCTGTCTTCTCTCATTCCTCTTTTGTACCAAGTTGCTTCCTGACTTTGGGTCTCGGAATGAGCTGCCCTTTAGCCAGTGATTTCCTTACGCTCCCTCTTTGTTAGGTTAACTCCTACCTATTCTTTGAGGCTTGGCTTACACATTATTTCACAAAAATAGTTTTCCCTGATCCTCTGCCTCAGACTCCTGTGTTTCTTCTTTATATTTACTACATCTGAAATATTTATTTAAAAGTTTTTCTTGGGTTGGTGAACACATGGAGAGTTGGGGGGGGGCATGCTCTGAGAGGTCAAGGAAGCCCCAGACCTTTACCCACACCTTGCCCTATGCATCTCTTCCATCTATTGTTCCTTAGTTACATCGTTTTCTAATAAACCAGTGATCCAGTAAAGAAAAAAAAAAAAAAGTAAGTTTTTCTTTGGTTTCCCCAGCTGGGGTGTAAACTCAATGAGGTAAAAGATCATGTCTGTCCTGTAAATAACTTTACCCATCATGTGTAGCAGCACAATGCCTGGCACATAGAAGATGTTCAATGAATATCGTTAAATGAATAAACTTGCTCAACATCACAGTATTTGAACTCAAATCTGTCCTGTTTTAAAGCACATTCTCTTTTAAAATCCTGCAAAGCAGAAAAGGGTTCCTTGTAAATTTGACTATCATCATCAATTTCAGAAATGTAAATTTCCCAAGTGTCAAAGTTCTTCTGACTCAAATAGGTGGTAGATGAATGGAAAGTTAGATGGTTAAAAGGAATGGGGTCTGGGAGTACGCTGGGATGGGGAGGAATCTGTCTCCCACAGCATGAGTGACATAAGAAACATCTATTGGCCTGTAGGAGTAGTCATAATAGAGAAATAAGAGCATTGATGAGAGAAAGGCAACATTAGAGATTGCTCGGCTGCTATAAGCCTAAACAAAAAGGGATTTAAAAACCAAAGAAACAATTTTTTAATATACTTGAAAGAGGAAAAAGCAAAGAGATTCTGAAAAGACAAAATATAATCTTTTAAGGGGGAAGAAAACTTACTACATACATCTTCTCTCCTCTCCTACCTCCTAAGTGTGTGTGTATGGAGAAGGCATTGCAGATAAGGCAGAATGGAGTAAAGAATGAACTACTGGAAATGCATAAAAAAAGCCTCTTTGAGCTTGGAAGCCCTGGAAGTAATTCTTTTCTATCTGAGACCTCAGATGTTTTCCTCTATCAGTACTATTCCTAAAAACATTCTCTACTTGGTGGTCTGTCATTGACCCTCAAATGGAGGTGAGGAGAGATGAGCACAGAAAAGTCTGACCAGCACAAATGACATTAGGCCCTTATGGCTCTGATTCTTTTCATGTAGTTAAGTCTTCTTCTAAAAAAGTACAGGACTTCACATTTTTCCACAATGAATGTGAACTTGTTACATTTGCCCTAGTTGTCAGAGTCTGGGAACTTTGGCTTTGTTCCTCTCCTTCAATTCATTTCTTTTCTTGAACTGTCCCAGCTTCTCACAAAAACCACTAATTATTAGAAACCTTAAAATGTTTCTTTCTTGTGTTGCTGGGCCTTTGTGTGGATGAAATGGCAATAACAATTGGGTTATCAGCTCTTTGGCACAAGGGAAAAAAACCTGTTCTCCATAAAAGGTAACAAAATTCTTCAGTAAATTTGGAATCGTCCAACATGGTTAGAATTGTTCTAATTATATACTCTGGTTAACAGTGTCTGAATCACAAATCAAATCCTAATTTTCAAAGCATTAAAATAAAACATAGTTTGTACTAAAATGACATAGGACCCTAACATTATCTCTCTTTGATGAGTCAGAATGTACACAAGGACCTTACAGCACTATGGGTCACTGTTTTGAACATGATGGTGCTTACAGGCTGGCTAATAAAACATTAGATAACATAGTTCACAGTATCTATTACTGTCTGGTCACAGAGCCAACTGTATTTGTTACTGGCTGGTTTTCTCATTAGGACACATAAAAAATGAAGCTTCACATTGAGTTTGAAAAATATGGTACTAGTTCTATGATCAGATAAATCTGTTTGTTCATGAGCTTGGGGGCTTTTTCTAATTTCAGTGACTTATTTTTTCCCCCAGTGTCATAATTTTTACTCCTTTCAGCTCCTTTAATACTAGTAATAACTTTTAAAAAAAACATCTAGCATTTCTATTGATCTGACAACCCTTTAGGGAGGGACCAAGGTCCTTAATTTATAGTAAAAAAAAAAAAAAAAAAGAGACACAGAGGAGTTGTATGTTAAAAGAAGAGAAAGGACAAAGATCGTGTAATATAGAAGACAGAAAAGAATGGCTCATGGTCTCATAGCTCATGAGCTAGAGGCTGTGCCTTTCCTTTGTATCTTTCAGCTGCCATTACTTTTTAAATCAAATTGTAGGTGGGGTCAGCGTATTATATACTTTCATTCTGGAAGAAGAAAAAGTTGAGAGAAATCAAGACATGATGTGAGTTATTTTTTCCCTGGATTTTAAAGTTTAAAAGATCCCTAGTAGAGCTAAAACCATGCCATGTAGGCATAAAATACCCCATTTCAGCCCATAGCCGTGCTGTCTGCACTCATTCCCCGCTCCCCAAACCAAATACATACAACTAATTCTATTTTTTTTTTGGTAGGGCAATTGTTGATTAATGAATCATCTTTCCTGTAATTTTTATTTTTTGTAGACTTGGCTAGGTT
>NW_006439568.1:1284683-1305405 GCF_000325575.1 Pteropus alecto | reverse complement strand
GTTGAAGTATGTAATGGAAAATTTGACCTCACACTCTTTGCTTTTTTGTAATATCACAAAACACTGATATAACAGGGCTACAAAAAAGTAACTTGGAGATGAAGGGATGCACACAAAGAATAAGCTCCGTGTGGAAAAGAACAAAGATATACTAAATCATCTGGAAAGTAAATATTTAGCTTCGTAGACATGAAGTTACATTTATCTTCAAGAACAGTTCATTTGTTACAGCTTAAGATGTCACAGTGTTTCCATCATAGTTCTAAAAGACTATAAACCAGACATAAAAAGCCATTCTCAAAATTAACTTGGAACAAAGGGAGACCGTTTGGTGAATCCTATAACTTTTTCCCAAAATGGTGATCTAGGGTGGGGCAGGCAGAATAAAGGTGTAAGGGATTTTTTGCATTTAGTTATACCTGAATTGAAATAAAATCTTGGCAATCTCCTTTCTGTGATTACATCCAACCTATGGAAAATGTAACAGGTCATAGAGTCAACTTTGGTAACTGCTAAACTCGGGATCTGGCAATAGAGACATGGTTTATGACAAGTCTTTCAGGAAAATTCATAGTGTAATGAACGAAATGGTTATTAAAACTGTCTTTTTAGTTTTTAAGATAATGAGACTGTACTCTCTTCTCTAAGGCAAAGAAACTATTTCTTCAAATACATAATCCAGACTTGAGAGGACACCTGCTCAGCTACTGACTCTATGACCTGAGAAAATAGTAACTGGGCTATGATGTCTCCTACAGCTCCTAGCACCGCCCCCTCAAAATGCCACAGTTCCTTGTACAGGGCACCCAATCAGGTGTTTCATGACAACAAAACTGGGTGATGTGTATATTATCAACCGTGACAGTCCCCATGACTGTCAGAATGCATATATAGAGTGTTCAGTTTATTAATCATCTCTGTGCTGAAAAAAGGAAGGAGGGAAATTTTTTTTAAAGAGCAGATGCAGAGGAGGCTGTACAAATCACTACTTCACTACTCAGACTGCCGAAAAAATGTGTAGATGTTTCTTGATGCTGCCTAAGTCGTTTCCAAAACCACTGTCACATCTGTGTACTCTTCTCTATTGAAATGCAGTGTTATTTACTAGAACTATACAAAAAATTCTCAGTGGAGAGAGCTTTAATTTAATATACCATATAGGCTCGATTAGTAGTCTTTATTTGAATAATAATTTTTTTTAAAAAAAGAGGGAGTTAAAAATGAGAACCATGAGATATGCAAATAAGCCACGAGAGAAGTGTATTTCTTTGCTTAATTTCATGTTGTAAGTGGCAGTAGATTGTTACTTGTTTCAGAGACTGTTTTAGGTTCCTACTTCTCACTGACTTGGCAAATACGTGAAGAAAAGGAGTATTCGACAGCTTGGAATGATTCGATTTATCCACTTATAAAATGCAGGTGGACTGAAAAAGAGGGCTGTTAACTACAAAGATAATCATTAAGGGAAAAAATTACTACATGCCATTTAATATCCTGTTTAAGATCTTGGCTGAAAAAAATTGGTGATATATTAAATTTTCATCCCCTGGGAAGATGCTCTTCTAGACACTCTTGGATTCCTAAACATTTCCTAGGTCTTATTTGGTTTCTGGCTTTTCTGAGAGGTCCTGGTATTCTACATATTATAAGAACACTAAATCTTACATTAACTAATTTGAAATAACTTTTACCCTTCTACTTCCCATTGGGTATTAAACTAAATTGGTATTTTGGTAGAAGTCCACTGAAATCAGTTTTATATTTTTCAGGTCTTTAATAGTCCTGTAGCAGGCGAGTCTTGCAGTCATTCATAGAATGTACTCCTGTGACCAAGAACACTTAAGAAAAAAGGTTGATTAGTCTTTAGAGATCAAGTTAATAAGTGGAGTAGACTAACTGAATCAGATAAAATGCATAATGGTTTTCATCACTACAGTGAAAGGTCCAGGAATGTTTCTGTGTTTGATGAACTATCATGAAGGACAATAATTTCTACAGCAATAAAACAGTGGTGAAAAGTACAATTTCATATTTTCTTCTATAAGCATTCAATTTAGGAGTTTTTCAACATCTATTAATGCTGAAATTAATGAACCTGTGCCAATACCAAATTCTCATCTCCTTAGGCAAGCAACTTATGTGTGTGTGTATCTTTTAGGAGATATTTTATACATATGCATGTATATATATTACATTTATTTTTAAATATATTCTTTTCTTCTTTTATTATATGCAAATGATAGCACTGAATATAGACTGTTCTGTACTATGCTTTTTGGACTTCAAATTACATGTTGGACATCTTTCCATATCAGCACGTAAAGACCTTTCCAGTCTTTGTTTATGGAAGCATAGTATTCTACTAGTATTAATCAGATCCCATGGAAGTACATTTAGGTTATTTCCAATCTTTGGCTATTATAGACAATGTTAATTTTAAAATTAAAAGTTTATAAGAAACTATTTTTGACTGACTAGTTTTACTTGTTTCTATTTTCTACTCCAATTCTCTATGAGTGGCAAAATGGTATAAAAAAAAAAAGAGGCAAAATGGGGTCTTGGCTAATCAGCTATTGGAAAATGGAAGATCTTATTCTTTTTCTGTGATTAGTAAAGCAATATATTTTTAGATAGGCTCAAAATAATAGACTCATTACTTCATTACTATTCTATTATTCCCTTAAAAGTTACATTTTAATGAGAGGAAAAGAGAGAAAAGGAAAAATCCAAGAGGTTCAGAGCCAATAAGTGGAAGGAGTGGATCTTCTGAAACCTGGCTTTCTATGGCCTGAAAAGTTACTCTGATAACTGGAAGGGAGAAATCTGATGTAGAGCCTCAGTTCCGCAAAAGTCTTATCTGTATTTTGGGGCAGGTTACCATCACCATTATTTTCTTCAAAAACATGTAAATAAGCATGCACTCATATCCAACTCTATGTAAGAAGCTTTTCAAAGTAAGCCAGACAGATATAGCAACTACTAACAGAACAAAGATAAAACGAACAGGTGCACCTCAATTTACAGATGGGGGTTTGGGAAACCGTGTCACTGTGTTTATTAAATTTTTATAAATTTTATAATTTTAACGTGAAGGTTGTTAAAGATTTCTGTAGTAATTTTGTTGAAAGAAAAAATTTACATTCCTCAGTTTATCTTTGGGTGTAATTTTCAGGTTTCTATATTTTGAGCTGACTTTGTTTAAAGTAAAGATAACTGCGTGTGTATATGCATGTGTATTTGCTTTATTTTAGCGTTTAAAATTTTGTTACTTTGAAATACTTTGAAACTTAAAAGTTGCAAGAAAAGCACAAAAACTCTTCTATATTCCACCCATTTTATCAATTATTAAAATTTTCCTATTTTTGTATTTTATTCATTCTATATAAACAGATTATTTGTTTTTCTAAACCATCTGATTAAGTTGCAGACGTCATGTCCTTTTGCTCCTAATATTTCAATGTATATTTTCTAGGAACGAAGATAATCACTTACCTAATGAGAGTACAGTGGTCAAAATCAGGAAGCTTACATAGTCACAATATTATTATTTAATCCACAGACCTTATTAAAATTTTACCAATTGTTTCAATAATGTTCTTTCTGCATTTTTCCCCCTGGTCCAGTATCTAATCCAGGATGACACATACATCTAGTTTTCATATCTCTTTTGTTTCCTTTAGTCTAAAACAGCTCCTCAGCTTTTCTGTATCAGGACATTGAAATTTTTAACAGTATCTTTTAGTTTGGATTTGTCTGCTATTTCCTTAATATTAAGTTAATTATGCATTTGGGGACAAGACTATCACAGATGTCTTTCTCAGTGCATAACATCAATAGGTGCGGGTGTCAGTTTGTTCTATTATTGTTGAATGTAGTTTTGATCACTTGGTTAAGGTGCCACTACAGACCTCTCCATGCTAAAGCTACTAATTCCCATGGCTACTAACATATAATTTGTGGAGAGATTCTTTAAAATGTGTATGTATCCTATTCCTCACTAACTTTCATTTCCAAGTTTAGCATCCATTGATACTTGTTGGAATGAATGTAATCTAATCTGCAAAATGGTGATTTTTTTCTACTCTATCATTCATTCTACATTTATTAAGTGACATTCTACCATAAAGAAAGCGTTTCTTCTTATGCATGTAGTATCTACTTATTTATTATCACTATGAACTCGCACATGGATTCTTATTTTATTCACCGAGTTGCTTTGTTGCTCAAGTTGTCCCAGATTTGGCCACTAAGAGTCCCTTCAAACTGGTTGCTTTATCCTTTTGACAAGTCCTCATCATTTTTTGAGCACTTTGTAACATCCTGACATGAAAAGACATTCCAAAGCTCATCTTGTTTTCCCTCAATGAGCCCTGGAGTCAGCCATTTCTCCAAGGAGCACTAGTTCTTTTTGGTGGGAAAGAAGATTTAGAAGCCAAAATATAGGTGCTATGTATGGCTCCTTATTACCTGGTGTCATTACTTCAAGGCTCTTGTAGCAAATGGAACTAGGAAATTTTTCATATTTTAAAAGGTTTTCATAAAGTTGGTTTTAGGGACTCAAATTATAAAATTATTCCTTTTATATAGATTTTGCTACGTTGAAAGCTGGTTCAGGGGTTTTAGCATTTGAGTCTACGTTACAATGTATTTACATTAAAATCACATTGGATTACAGATGTATTTAATGAGATCTCTAAGAACAAAGACTAAGTCTGATTCATTTTTTTAATCTTCAAAGCCCAACAAAGTTCAAATCTCATAACAGACAATCCATAGAAATTATATGATATATGGGATTTACTTCCCATGAATCTAGTGTAGGGTAGAGAAATCCATTATGGGATAAGATGTGACAAAGGTGGCTGTGAATAGATGACTGTGGCAGCCATCATAGGGGTTTTTTTTCTCTATATTTGAAATTTTGCATAATAATGAAACAAATTAAAGGCAATCAAGAAATATTCCCTTACCTGAATGAACAAAGTTTCTGCCTCCTCTTTGGCTCAATTTCTTTATCTGACTGGTGGAGTGAAAAAAAAGTCAAGGTGTTTGGGTTACCAGGAAGCAGAGAGCAGCATGAGATTCAAGAGAATACCTCTTCCTTTAAAATTTAATAAGAAAATGCTTACAGAATGCTTAGTCATTTAGGAATTTAAATTTTTCAATACATTTGACCTAAGGGACTTGAAAATGTCCATGGTTTTCATTGTATTTGAAACACAAATAATTTGGATAGTCATTTTGAAAATATATTAATGATATCAGATCAAACCCTAAAAATAAAATAAAATAAAATAAGATAAACAGAACTTAGAACTACCTGGAGAAAGACAAACTCCAGTATTTTGCTGAAGAAGTATAGTATGATGGTTTTTTTCTTGACATTCCGAGTTGTTTTCTGATACTTTAACAACTGAAGTCAAAATATTAAAATGGCAAAGTAGAAAATTACAGTCATTGAGATACTCTCCTCTGGGGCGGGGGGTAAGGGGGACCTTAAACAGACATATTTATAATGTATATACAGATCACTGATGAGAGTAAACATTCTCTTGAATCTGATTTAACAGAAAATCTTGGCTCCTTCCCATTAGGAAAACTGACACTGATATTCTTTATCAACATTATTTCAAGTCAATCTCTTTTGAATTACGAGGGTTTCCCCACCATAAATCTGAGCTCACTGTCTTAGCTAAATAGTAGATATTTTCTGTCAAATTTAAAAAAAAAAAAATGTGTCTGCTTAGTTTTACCGATAAGGAAATATTCTTAAGTGACTAAGAGCAGTCAATTCAGATGGGATTTAAAACGCCAAATTATTTCTCCATTGTTTAGACGGCAGAAAGAACCTTTTTAGGGTTATTGGAAATAAATGACAACTGTTTTGCCAGTGTTGATTCAAAAGATACATTCCTTTCTAAGGCTAGTGAGAAAGTGCTAGTTAGTTCTTTCTATTGTGTCTGGGCACAACTGGAATGCTAACATTCTGCGGCCTGCACACTGCAAACACATACAGAACAAATAAAATAACTTCTTATTGCTGCCATGAGCATATATTTTCTCTAGACAATAAATGGTGCATTAGCACATATTTGTCTCTTGGCTACAGCCTTTTTTCTTCCTGAGTTTCTGGACATATTTGTAGGACAGCCTAGAAAAATCAATGTTGTGATCCGAACAGATCAGAAAATTATCTCTTGATGGAATTTTGTGTGAGTAATCATCAGCACCCAGTCTTGCCAATTTCAATGGCTAATGATGCAAATTTACTTTAAAAAAATTTTATTAATGGGTCATTAATGTAAGCAAAATAAAGCATGGCAGGGTGAATAATAGCAACCATATTTCTTCAATCAAATATCCATACTGTGTGTCTGGTTGTGGTTTCAAAGAAATCTGGATTAAATAACATGATTCGCATATGAAAAGGCTGCTAAAAACTAGATTTTGGTATCACTCACTCATACATAAAACAGCCACTTTAACACTACATTTCCACATTTAGGAAAAATGAAATTGTTTCCTCCGAGACAGGTATACGGGTACTTGACCTCTGAATCCTAAAAACAATTCATGAAATGAATAAAATTTAGAGGAACCAGAATAGGACTGAGTCACCTCAGAGTCTCAATATACCAAGGATTTTTATTCAATTCTATCTGTCAAAGAGGGACTTTCTGAAATTCATTAAGCTTTCTAGTTTTCTGGGTAAGAATTTAGGGTAGAGCAGTTGACGGGCAGCAAACATCTTGGTGTAGGTTAAGTTAACACAGAGCTCAAGTTAAGGAATCCAGGTCTTGCAGACACTGTTTGCAGTGGAAGTTTTACAATGTTACAAACATTAGTCATGACCCTCAAGAAGATAACAGCAAATTCTAGGAACTGTGATTTTCAAAAGGGACATGGAATGTGGGTTTTGATGGAAGTTTTCCAGAGCTGCAGCTGCTGAGCTTGTGGGTTTTTCATTGGTTGTCACTTGAGAGAGGTAAGGAGGGAAGAAGAATTCTTTGAGGGCAAGTTCAGACAGTGAATAGTTCAAGGCTGCAGCTTGCCTAGAAACTGTGAGCCATGAATGGACACACAAACCACAAATGTTAAAAGACAAAATGGGTTTGATTTTCAAGGTTTTAAGGAGCTGAAGTCATTCTATTACTATACAATAACTATGCAGACAAGATTAACATAAAGTAATGATAGCCAGCAATATAGTTGAGATAGTTTTTCCAAATTATATTTTTTGGGTTTTTTTTTTTTGGCTACTATTTCTCATCATGGTAATAGTACAGTGGAAATACCATAAACTTTCATGTCAGGAAAACATAGATTTGGCCCTGTTAGTCTGTGTATGTGACTAGGCCCCAATTTCATTTCAACAGGAGTAATACCTAATTTATCGGGTTGTTATGGGAATAAATGAAAAAAATATATATTATGTGGCAGCAGATAGTAGCTGCTCAAAAAATGGTAATTATATTAACGTCATCATCATAATAACTAATGCTCCTTTGTTATAAATAACCAAACTACCATTTATACAATTGTTATAGGTGATTTGACCTACAACGCAACAAAAGCTGTATTCGATTGCACATAAACATCCACACTATTTTAAGAATGGTCCCTTATGGTTTTGAGTTTACAGGATTTTTTTTAAATTTAAAGTTTATCAATACAGATTTTATGTTGTAAAAATAGAGATTTTTATGGGTTCTTTCAGTGCAGCAGAAGACAGTCTATGAGAGTGTTACAATGTCATGAACTAGTTTTTGCTAAAGAGGGATACACTAGCTGCCTCTTCCCTACCTCAGACACACTTAACCATGATTCACTGATAATGAAAACCACTAGCTACTATTCCTAATAAAATGTTCTGTTGGCTCTACATACCTTATAGTCAACTCTTAAGTTACATGTCCTCTTATTTCTGCTTTTCTTCTCTAAGGCCAACTAAAACCTGGCTTTCGTAAAGCTTAAGAGAGTAAATCAAAATAACCAATCTGGAATTTGACTGAGTATCAACCGAGATTACCTAAAACAGAATCAAGGGTCAGGGCAGGTATCTACTTCTCCACGCACGCACGCACGCACGCACATACCCATCAGTCACTTCTCTTACCAGATTTAAATTATCTGTCCTTCAGGTATCATATTTTGTCTCTTCACATTTTAACAGCTATAGTCTTTCTCATATTTCATGATTTATTCCCTTACAGTTAGGCTTAGCAAACTATGGCCAGTGGGCCCAAATCTTATCCACAATCTCTTTCTGAATAGCACATGGTGATTTTAAATGTTTGCAAAAAATCAAAATTAGGATAATTTTTCATGACATGTGAAAAATACATAAAATTGGAATTTCGGTGGCCATGAAAGAAGTTTTATTGGCACACAGCCATGGTCGCTTGTTCACGAATCATCTGTGACTGCTTTTGTGCTATGATACAGTTGAGCAGTTGCTACAGAGGCCAGAAGGCTGGCAAAACCTAAAATATTTAGTATTTGACCTTTCACAGGAGAAGTTTGTTGACACTGCCCTAGGGGGTCTTCTTTTGGGAGAAAGTGAGGCAAACACACCTAAGATACATGGTCCAACTTCTGCTTTGGAAAGGAAATAAGAGTCTACCCTGACTTTTCAGTAGAGGTGAAATGGGATCATAAAAACAAACAAACAAACAAACAAAAACTGATGTGGGAACCAGGAAATGTGCATCTCAGGTTTTTTTTACGTTCGATCTGGACAACTATGTACTAAACTTCTCTAGTCCTGTCACACGGCTTCTCCCTTGCTGGGATCTGTTTCCTTTATGTTTGGGGGCAGTGGAGAAAGTCAGTTCTTCACATCTTTACTGGATCACCATGATAGGTGAAACCCTGCTACCATTTCCTCTCTCATCCCACCTCCCAAATCCCAAATTCAGGTCAGTGGAAGTGAAGAGAATACAGATATTAGAAATCTTCCCACAGGACTGCAGGATGGAAGTTTAAAACCCGGTTTTAAACCTATGGAGATGGGTCCCAATGTGACCATATATTTACTACAATGAATAATTCACCCTGGTTTCCACTGGAGAATGGGGATACTTAGAGCATATGAGACTGAATCACTTGTTTTCTGGAAATTCCCTATTATAAATATGACTGTTAGTCCATAGTCTAAAAACGTTCATGTCTGGGAAAATACCTTCTAAATTACAGCAGAAAAAATAAGGTCTCAAAACTGGACAAAGGGATGAAGATGGGATGAGCAGAGATAATTTTATATTCAGAATATTTATTCAGAGCAATATGCAGAGATTTTCTATTCACACAGACATTATCAGTTGGTAAATACATTTCTAATCAGAGTTCCTCTCACACACTTTATATTGTAATGCCAATTTATATACTCTCGTTTCTAAGCCAAGAACAGGCTATATCGTTGCATAGTAAAGAAATTCTACCACGATCTCCTTTAAAAATCTTTTATACCTTATTGGGTTATGAACTGAGCCAAACTTTTACCATTCTAAGTCCTTGCTATAGAGTAGGAAAGCCAACTGAGTCATTGTCATGGATCTTCCTTTGCTAACTATATAGCTAATTTTGTATTTGTGGTAGAAAAAAACCAGCAGTTATTAGATACTGGTCTAATGCAAAAGGTTAAATTAATTATGGGCAAAATGATTACTCATCATTCCAAGTGGTGAACAGAGCTTGGAGTCTTGGCTTGCTTTTTAGTCATACTGCATTACTACGTGACTTTGGAACAGGTGCCCTCAAAGGCAAAACAGGTTCTGAGAAAAGACTAGAGTGAATGAGACACGCATGAATGAGAATGAACGATAATTGTTGTAAGTAGGGAGGACAAATAATTATCTGATTACAAATATGAAAACTACCTAAACTCATTGAAATTAGAGTTTCCAAGTTTACTTCATGGAAAATCCACATGCATATCAGGTAGCCAAAGTCCAGTTTCTCCTGATCAGTCACTTCCGGTAGCAGAGAGCTCCCTTCCTCACCCAAACCAGCTCATTCCATTTTGGTATAACTCCAACGACTATATAGTCAAAAAATGGCCAAGAGATTAGATAAAAGAATAGTGAGCTAGAAAAAGGAGTTCCAAATTCTAACTTCAGTCTTACATTAACTCTAGTTGTGTGACATTGAGCAAGTTTTTGGTGCTCTCTGGGCCTCAGTTTCCTCATCTGTAAAATGAGGTCTCTATGGTCCTTTCCATTTCTGAATTTCTCTACTTCCATAATTTCCATTTCATGATACTGAAATGAAAATCAGTTGTGAGAAAGCTATGAAGAGTTGTGAAATTTTTCTTCTTATAGTTCTCACTTATGTCACATCTGGGCTGCCTCTGAATGTTCCAAGAGTTTCTTCCTAACCCTTAGTCTTTACCTCAGCCTTCCAGATTATCTATAGCTTGATTTTGCTTTGACTGTTGATATCTCAAATGTTATCATGACTCAGAATCTGCCCTTTTAGTCACTGTATAGCCAAGGCTAAGCTACAAAACCCCTGCAAGCAATTGGAGGCTCACTTTGGCTTCCAGAATTCTGAAGTTTCAAGAAAATACATGAGACATGATTTACTGTTCTCATATATTGAACTAAAAAAAAGTCTTGTTCTACCTTCTACGGAACATTAGTAAACTGCTCAAATTTTATTTTATGATTAGAATATATAGGCTGGAATAAACCTTGAGCTTAAAAAAAGCTATACCTTTTATAAAAACTAAAATTAATGTATGTTTGGTATAGTGTAAGTATACAATATTATATCTTTAAAAGGAAAACATTATATATATTTTAATGTGATAGTAACTTGGAAAAGGTTGCAAATGCAACAGTAAAATGAATGACTATTTAGCATTATGTTTATGTAACTAAAGTGGATACAATTAAAAAGACTGACTGTGCCCGGGGCAGCTTACTTTATTAAAAAGTTATTAAAACCCAAATCTATAGTATTACGTAACTAAAACAAAGCTTATTTTCTATAAATAAGTACATTTATTTTAGTAAGCTATTTTAAAATAAACTTTAATATTTTAATTATAAATGTGAAAATAAACATTTTTTTTTCAGCCAGTTAAGTCCAAAAATTTTTTTTAAAAAAAGGAAAGGGAGTCTAGGTGCTGAATGACTGCTAATGATAAACTGACAAATGAAACACACACCAGGATGTATATATGTCATACTTCAGTAAAAAGCTGTATTAAAGAAAAATTACCACTATGAACAGTTCATGAGTTCTGATCTTCCCACTGTACTTAACAACAACATACAAACTTCTTACCCTAGCCTGCAAGATTTGGCCCTGCCTACCTAACTTTTTCTTACCATTTTCGTGCTTTACTCCCTGCTATATTTTCACTTGCTCTCTTCCAAAGCATCAAGGTTTTTTCCACCCAAGAGTCATTATATATGTTTTCTCTTCTGTTTGTAGTGTTCTTCCTCTTATTCACTGCTTGTCTGACTCTAAACTCTGTGTTGTGGAAAGTGAGTCAAATTATTCTAATGTTTCCTACCTTCAGAAGTTTGGAAGTTCACTCAGGAAGCTGAACTAATTCATGGAAAATTCTCTATATGCCAAATAACAACACACTGGGGAAAACAGTGTTGAGGCATAAAACCACCAGCCTGCATTAAAATTCAGCAGGGTGGAAGCAGGAGGACGCAATGCATAGGGGTGCAGTGGAAGAGCTCTTCTAAGGTTTCCTGAGCAGGGCAGGTGGCAGGATGCTGTCCAGAAGTCTGTCTCTAAGACACTAGGCACAGCTGGAGAAGTGCACAGTCTTCTTTTTGACTAAGTTGAAAGGGATTGTAGGCTGGGTTTGGCCCACCGAAGAGTTTTATTTGGCTTGAAGTTGCAAAACTGTTTTTAAGATTCATTTACTCAGCAAACATTTATTGAGGACCTACTATGTGTGAAGGACATTTCTAGATGCTAAGCATATAGTAGTGAACACATACACCAAAGCATACAAAGTCCCTACCCTTTTGGAACCTATTACCTGAAGAAGACAGGTAATAAAGAAGAAAAATATGCAGTGTACCAGAGCATGATATGAGCTGAGGGGAAAACAGAGCTGAGAAGGGGAGGGGTAGGGTGTGTGCATTTGTGTGTGTGTGTCTACATGTTTAGATAATGAGGCTAAGGAAGGCCTCGTGGAGAAGATGATGTTTGAGTAAAGGGTTGGAGGGAGTGAATGGGCCATGGAGATACCCGGGGAAAGAGCATTTAGGCAAGGGAACAGTATGGGTGAAGGTCATGATGAGGAAATGAGCTGGTGTATTTGGGGAACAGACAGGAGGCCACTGTGGCCATAGAAATGAGGTCAGATAGTCTCCTAGGGCATTGAGAAGCCTCTGGGCTTTCATGCTGAGTGAAATGGAAAGCTTTTGAAGGGTAATGAGCAGAGGAGCAATAAGATCCCTCCAGCTGAGGAGAGAAAGCATGGAAGGGAGGCTATTGCAATAATCCTGGAGAGAAATGATGATGATTTAGGCTACAGTAGTGCAGTAGAGATAAGTAAGAAGTGATCAGATTCTGAATATATTTTGAGGGTACAGCCAACAGATTTCCAGACGGATTATATGTGGGTTTGAAAGGAAGAGGAGTCAAGGACATTTCCAAGGCTTCTGGCTTGAGCAAGTGGAAGAAAGAAGTTGTTAACATTTAAAATTAGGGGATTTAATTTAATAAGCCAGACTTCCAGCTTCTTTCACAACACTAGAAAGAAAATGTGGTCAACTGTATATCCGCATACAAGACAGAAATCATCTGGAGCTGGGAAGCAGCTGCCCCCTGGAGACAGGACACGGCCCATTGGTGCACCGTAGGGCCCGCTCCCTGTTGTCTTAGGCCTGGCCCAGTGGGTAATAAACAGCTATTTGTATCTGCCTGACTGCTTGCTGCAGGCAGCTTGAGTTTGGGACCCTGACCCAAAGTTTTCTCATAAACTTACTGTCATAAAATACAACATAAACTTATCCGTAATTTTGACTAAAGAAAGAGAAATTTTGACATAGTATTTACTTAAAAACAGATTAGTTTTTAAGTAATTACCTATTAGTGTAGATTTCCCCTCCACAGTGATGTGATAGCAACTTGGAACAGAGGTCTACCCTCTGTCTCTCTTCACAGTGAAAAGAGAAGCTCCTTGAAGAAACCATTTTTCCTCACATTCTATATTCTGACTCCATCAAGTCTAAACCCCACTCACTTGACAGCCTATGTCCTCAGTGTCCATATAGCACACCTTACCTGTGATTTCTATACAAGAGTGCTCTGAGGCCCAGGTTGGTGCTGAGGAACATTGGCCCCAGGCTGGTGCTAGTACCAATAATCTTGGTGACTGGCATATTATTTCTCTTCTCTGGCCTCTGTTCCTCGTCAATAAAGAATGGAGATGAACTACAATAGGGCTTCTCAAACTCTAATGTGTATAGGAATCCCCTGCTCTAGATGGTTATTCAGCTTCACTTACATAGGATCATTGACTTAGAATAAAGTGCTTGATCACAATGTCTCTGTGGAAGAGCAGATAGGTTTCCTTTCAGCAAACAAAATGGTGAACCCAAATGTCTATTAGGAACTCAGAGCTAAATGCAATGTTCAAGAACAACAAAACCATTTTACCTCTGGGATTTGAGCACAACATTTTCCCCCTTCCTTCACATTCATCCTAATGGTTTGATTTTATTTTAAACTTCCCATTAATAGGTACATTTTGATTCTAGGTACTATCGACTCTTGTATGAAAGGGGATTGGACAAGAGGGAAGCACTGGAAAAAAGGGTGGAAAAAGGAAGGGGATTTAAAAAAAAATCTTTCCAATTTGATATTAGAAACATCAGCATATGTGGCTTATAAAAGAGATCAAATAAATATAAACCTTAGAGCCCTGCCTCAACTCCAGAGCAGCTTTGTCTCAGAGGCCTGTGACCTTTAAAAAGCAGCCATGAACAGTATGCGGCTGTAGACTGATGAGAGCAAGCTCTGCAAGGAAAATTCTTACAAGCGGCCCCTCTCTCTCTTATCTAATTATGGTCATTTAGAGACAGAACTAATAAATCTCATGACCTGGATTAACTCCCAGTAATAAGAAAGGAATCAGTTTTGATATTAAGAATTTAAAGAAAAACATGTTAATTAGTAACACAAAAACTATGGGTAAAGTAAACATCAAGACAGGTATTTTGTGGCAATAAATCAAAGTTCACTCTGAAAACCTGCATAAAGCGACAGTCAGACAAGCACAATAAAGGGTCAGGGTATCAGTTGTCCTCTGCCACTGGAAAATCCTGTTGGGCGTTAGGGCACCCAACTTGGCTACCGAGTAGTTTCAAGACCTTGGGAAAGTCATGTTACCACCCGATCACATCTGCAAAATGAAAAGAAGGTGGAGAGTACAGTGTCAGAAGTTCTCATAACTGAGCTTCATTTACTCAATTTTATCCCTTTGTTTAACTCAGGACCAAGCCCACACATACTGAATGCTGGAGGCTAGAAAGCTATTCTTCGGTATGTCATATGTCCTTCTTCCAACTGTTTAAAGAGTTGTTTGTTCCCAAACATGTTTATGCCTGTCGGACTTGTTATTATAGTTACATAATTTAATCAAATATTATATAAACTGATGAAATATGACAGTGAAAGGCACGAGTTGTTTTCTATGCAAAATACACTGAATAGTTTAAGAAGACCTGATAAAGGCAAATCACTTAAAATGGCAATCAAGGCAGATGTCAGTTAAACAATTATACAAGATGAAAAAGAAATTGTAAAACTCTAGAATTCCTTTTAAAGTCTTTTCTACTTTAACAAAATTGAAATGGAAGGCATAGAAAATGTAACCATTAAGGTATAATTAATGGAAGAAAAATGTTAGGAAATTATAATCAGCAGACCTATAATCAAAGCAAGGGCCTTGGCCCTACATCAAGGCTCTACTACAATGGCAAAGGGAATAAGAACCAGGGTGAAATGTTACAGAAGCCCATGCTCTTATTTAAAGCAAGATTAAACAGATGATAGTGACACTGAAATAACTTTCCAGGAAGTGGCCAGGAAGGGAGAAGAAAAATAGAGACAGGTTTAGGGTTGTAAGAGGGAAGGACAGACAGACATACCATACTACTTTTGACAGTCTGGCATGAAGGAAGAATGAATTCATTCTGTTGATGATCATGGGATGGTTTCTACTAAGTTCCCAGGAAGTAAAGACTTCTTTAACTACTAGAGTTAGTACTGAAACTCTGCTCCTGCCTCCTCAATTTTTTAAATATGTATTTGATAAATTACTTAATGAGTAACAATATACCTTAAATTTACCTGGGCAATGGGCATTGAGAGAGAGAACATAGGATGCTTTGATTTTGTGAGAGTAAGACATGCAGAGCGTGAGTAGTCCTGGGTAGAAATAATAGTTTTCAACGGCAAGACCAGGCCTGTAATTTTCTGCAGCACACCATGACATCATGGTTTATATGAGGCCAACTCTATAAATCAAGCTTTACCTAATTAGAGATTCTTTTGCAAATCTACATTATTAGAGCAAATAATTAAAACTGCCCAGGCAATAATACAAGCCAGATCTGTTTACAAAAATGTTCTTTTTTCCCCTAAACTTTTAGTCTCACTACCACTTACAGATCTTTCACATTTAGTAAATTATAGACTCAAGAGCATTTCTTTTAGTCTGACTTCACTTTCAAGGAATTCTTCAATTAACTTTACGTTGCTTTAAGCTGTTCATCCAACGAGAAAACAATCTGGTTTCTGACTCCTCTGCATGCCAATGGCTGCCATCCACGTTTGACTTTCAGACACACTGTCTCTTGAGAGCCAGGCTCTGTTTGTATAAAACTAGCCAGTTGTCATAGCATTTTGACAAGCACTACAGGAAAACAAGGAACAATACTCCATGGTGGCTAAACTGGGAGAATTACCACTGCGAGGGTGACTGCGTTAGGGACACACATGACATCCACACCCAACCACCTCGCCTGAGCCAGAAGGTAACACATACTCTGCTTTCATCTGTGACCTTTCCATTTTCAGGCACCATCTCTCTACCATCAATTCTTTTCTTTTCCCTGCCCTTCTTTTTCCAAAATGGCTAAAACACCCAAAATTCATGGAAAGGTGTGGTTACTCTAACAACAGGTAGACATGCCAGTGGAAATCTAGGAAGCAAGACACTGCACTGCCTTTGCAATGGTTACAGTGCATTTAGTGTCAGATCTTTAGCCAAATACAGTGTAATAAAAAAGCATGAGCTCAGAGGTGGGACCTCAGTCCAAAATTTTGAATTTTCTCAGACTCTGGTGTAGCACCTCAATTCTCTTTGCCTCTTAGTTTCTAAAGAAATGCAAATAACAACTGAGCAGTGGAAAATAACCATGGGAACAAACGATGGAAACAAATGATGATCAGTGAAGAAAAGGATCCTTAGGTTTTCTACCTATTACGGCTGAGTCAGGCAGAACGGAATCTCTCTCACTTTCCTCCCCTGCACCCCCCAGCATGCATGGCCAGTTTCTGGGTGCCCCTCACCTATGTCAGTTCTACGGAAGTACCTGTGAAACAGCAGAATAAACTGAGAGTGATGTTTTGAAGGCCTCTTGAATGCTCAATCCAATATATGATGCAAGTGCAATTTTTCCAAAATTGTGCTCAATGCTATTCCTGAAAGGGATGTGCAACTGTTGACACTGCAAGCCTTTCCAAAGCAATGGAATGAACACTCTGGCACAGCCAAGCCATAACAAGCATGCAGGCAGAGCCAGAGGAACCAGGATGAATGCACAGGACAGGTGAAACCCAAGGGCTGATAGTGGACTTGGCACTGATTCGACCTGGGGTAGCATCGATGGGAGATCCAATGAAAGGTCTGCTATTTTGTTCCGAAGAGGACTGTGTCTTGACTTCCCTCTTAATGCTACAGAATCAAGACATCTGTAGGATTCCTAAGAGGCCCAAAGTAATTCTAATATGATTCATTTCCCTTGGTCTTCCCTATTTTTATTTAAAATACCTAAGAGAAATTTATTCTATGTTGTTTCCAAGTTACTGCAAATACTCTGTGGACAAAGGAGATGAATGTAACTAGGTCTGTCTCTTGTCTTCCGTCTCTCTCTCTCTCTTTCTTTCTCTCTGACAGACAGACAGACAGACAGACACAGACACACAGACACACAGACACAGACACACACACACACACACACACACACACACACACACCCTGGACCTAGCATCCATGCTACTCTTTTTCTCCATTAAAAAGGTCAGAGTTTCATTAAATATCAGATATTCTTTCTTTAAATAGCAAATCATTGTTTCTATTGAATTATATCTAAGATTTAAAAAATACGAGCAACCAAGATACCTGACATAAAATTCACTAATTTGGTGAAAGCACTGATTTATATGGAGGACAAATACTTTTCTAAAATGGGGTCTAATGCAGATCTTGCTTCAAATTCAAGAGCTCAAGATAGCTCCTCTCCTCCTGCCTTTTTGTTCCAACACTTAGAATCTCTGAATAAAATAAAATGTTATAGAAATGTTCTCTCTAATGAGGGGATTCTGAAATTCTGAGAAGGGTTCTTTCTCTTCTGAAGCTTCTTGCCTAATCTTGTGCACCACTGGCTTATTTCTTGAAGTAAAGGTGTTGAAGATGCTTAATGTGAAAGGAAGCAGTATACCAAGGGGATATATTTGAGAGCACAAAAACTCAGTCTTACTTCTTAGCACCTCCAAAGACAGAACTTATATATAAGAAGAGTTCTACAGTGTGTCACCAGAAACTCGAGTACTTTTAACAGTTTTGTGTGGTGCCCAGAATAGCAGTGACATCAGGATGACTGTTCTCCAATTTTCTAGGTGATATAAGGTCTAGGTAATTGACAGTCCTTAAAAAGTAGAGCACACTGACATGAGGAAAACTCAAAATTATTCATTACCTTCTAATAAAATAGCTCTTAGTAAGTAAACAGCAACACATCAACTGACTTGGTAAATTTTAAATTAAATCGTTAAAAATAAAAACTTAAAAAATCCCTTTAAGATTATTTAAAAAAATGTTATCACTCGTTATTCATTTTTAACCTGCTGTTCCTTTTGCTAAGAACAGGGTGAAAGAGAGGCTACATTCCTGCCAATTTATATTAAGTCTCTTAGGTCTTGGCAAAAGATACCACCCCATTTGCGGCTCCCAAAAGTAAACGGCCAAGGCAATGCTGGGTCTCACACACTCTGTCTCAGGCCTTCGAAATATCCATAAGCTTAAGGAATTGATTAGGTTTCAAAGCTGATGGTATCTATCTTCTTTTGGATGTTCAGTGATTACAGAGGGAATATTTTGGCTTTCTAGTATAAACTTATACAGATTTTGAACTTAGGGAACTAGAGGTTCCTAGTTGTAAACTTGTCTCCTACTAAAAAGCCATAGCACTAGACCACAGTGAGATAACCCAGCTTTTAGAAAATTTGCAAAAGACTTATCTGCAGAACAGCTAAATGAATTGCAAAGAATTACCTGAAATAGAAAAAGGATGTGGGGGCAATAAAACAAATGAAGATACAAGGATTTTAAAAGGTTGCACGAGGAAATGAAGACATTAAATGCCACGTAATTTTAGAATATAAAATTATAAGGTACATGATATGCTGGCAAAGTTCTCAATTATAGTAAGGCTTTCCAAGGAATAAAACTTGTATGGCTACCACCCAGAGTGATTAATGAATTGGAGATATTATTCAGAATATAAAATTGCATATACTATGTAGAGATTTTAAGCCAGTTTCCTTGTGCCACACTCTCCTTACCCTCAATCCACGCTTGCCACTTCCTCTAACTGAAAAAAAAAAAAGAAAAAAAGAAAAGAACCATGGTAACTTTCTGGAATTCTCTCCCATAAATTCCAAGTGAATAATAATAATAATAATAATAATAAATAACAAAAACAAATGAAAATAAGCCATGAAGTTGCATGACAATATGATGAAAATTCTCTTACTCTTCAATGTTGCAATAACAGCTTGAAAGAAAGATTATAATCCTAGAGAATCTGAATCACACTCTTACACAAACACACATCACACTCTTACACAAACATGCACCAGCTTACATTTATATTGTTTAAAAAGAGAAGACTGTTAAATAGAAAAGAAATGGACAGATAACCAATAACTACACTCGAGGAGTCTAGAAATAATTTTAGAGGAAAAAAAAAGGGTCTGCTATGCCTTTTAAGTAGGCCAAAATACCACAATTTAACTTTAAATGGCAGATAATCCAAAATCCTCAAGTTTCTTCATTAACTCTTCAAAAAGATCTCAGTGTACACGTTGCTGGTAATACAAAGCACATACAGAGGAATTTTATTCTTCTGTTACTATGGTGCTTCTTGCTTGTTCTCATTTGGTAAGGTCGGTGCCAGGTAGATTTGGGCACATGAATAAAACAGGGTTAAAGAGGATAAAAACTTGTTGGAGGGATGTGATGAGCTAACTAACAGTTACTAATAATGCAAAAAGTAACTGAAGTACAGGTGTGATTATCACGGTCATTGGGAGGTACTAAAAACTTTATCTAGCTTTACTGCTCCAATCTATATCAGAGCCTTAGAAACCTCTCCTGATCTAACATGTTAGTTCTTTCAGCCTGTAAAATACACACACTGGGTTGGCCTTCTCTCCAGCACTCAATTCATTTTCAGCTTAACTGGTAATCAGATAGAGCTGTATAATTTAACAAATATTTTATAAATACTGACTTTTAATGATAGATGTTCTCAGGACACATCAATTTGACAAAAGAGAATATCAAAATGAGCCTGCTACAGAAGTCTTTACTAAGAATTCTATGGCGTGTGTGTTGGTGTGTGTGTGTGTGCGTGTGTAATATTACAAATTGTAAATATATATATATACACACACATAAATTCACAAACTGAATTTGAAAAATTAACAATTCATTTAAAAGTCTTAATTATAGTTCAAAATTAAACCAAATCTCAGGCAAATATAAAATGGTTTATAAGGAAGCTGTGGACTATAATTAGATGGAAATATGTTGATTAATGTTTTAGGCACAACTAATTCTCATTTGGCCATTCGATAACATAGACCGTGGTGTTCTAAGATCTGAATTTGTTCCTAGAAGCATTATTAAGAAAAGAAATAAAGGAAATATCTGCTTCATCAATTTATAGCAACATTTCATGTACCTAAAATGTCTGAACAACTCAAGAGATCCAAAAAAATAAGCCAAAGGATAATAAGGACTTTTGAGCAACCAAAATCTACAAATTTCATGGACTTTACAAACGAAAGAGCTGCTTAGTGTGGTCTTATTTTATATGTATGTTCATGTGGCTGGTTATTTTAGCTTCACACTCACAGAAGAGTAGAAGCATCACATTAGGGAGTGAGGTTCGGTGAGGCACCCTCACAGGTGTCTACCAGTCTTCAGAAATGCTATAAAAAGCTGACTCAATATCCCCAAAGCAACAGCATTCAGAAGCTGTCTAACACAGTGGTGAACAGACTCAAGTATCCGAAAGGACCTGAGAGGATCATCACAACAGGAGGTGTTAAATAAATACTTGCTGGAATGAAGTGAACTAGATGATGACCTTGGATCGAAAAAAGTTTAAATTATGGTCAGGATCTGTTCTTTTAAGGCAAATAAATGGAAATATTTTAGAAAAAATTTCAT
>NW_006439568.1:1264753-1284606 GCF_000325575.1 Pteropus alecto | reverse complement strand
AGAGAAAATTTTATACAAAATCAACATTCAAAGATTCCAGAGAGTGGAGGTTTTTCTATAGTACGAATATCTTCATAACTTATTTTTCTGAGTGTAATATTTTAACTTTTAAACTTAATAACTTCTGGTGAAAATATAAAAAAACCAGTAATTTGTATATATAATTTAAAGTAAAAAAAAAAGTTCCTCCAATACAGATTTTTAACTCCATTAATTAAAGGGTATACTTACCTTCTGAGGTAAAACATTTTTCATTTGTTACAGAATCAAAACAAAAATATTTTTTATTTGATTACATAATATAACAATTTAATAAGTTTGCTTTAAATATTAATAAATTTATATTAGTATAAATTAAAATTTTAAAGTACACAAGGACTACACAATGACTCTGTATAGACACATAACAACCAAGACAGTTAATAATATATGTACAAACACACACTTCTTTCCTTCCTTCCTATTCCCCCTCCTTTCTTCTATCTATCTTTCTATCAGGGGTTGGGGCTCGCATAAAGGAAGAACTGAATAGAAGAATTAAAAATTCTTAATTTCAGAGTTTCAAAAAAGCTAATGAAAACAGAATGAATAAATCACAGAATGAGTTAATTATAAGCTTCTTAAGGTATCGTTACTGTTCTTAGTTTTCTCCCAAGTATATTTTCAATGAAATTATTTCAGCAAAGCTATATTTGTTTCTTTGTGTAGGACATTTTAGAGCTCTTACTAGATTTATCTTAATTTGCACTATGACTCTTTTCAAGAGGATTGCTTGCTATTTTTCTTAAATGTACTTGGCTTTTGGTAGTATAGCTCATCAGATTGATTTCCACAGAACACACTTGGGGAAGCACTGCCGGGCATCCTGGAATCCTTCCTGTTCTGGGGACTGAATTCTAGAACACAGGGAAAACCTGTGATTTCAGTTTTACGACTCACGAATGGTCATGATTTATGTTATTTGTTGCTGAATCACATTTTGGGATGTCCACACAACAGACGTTTAACATATATTTACTGAAAAAGATAGTATTTGATTTTTCCTGATCATCAACGGATCCATAAAACAAGACATACTGGTAGAAAGCGCAAAATGGACTTCAAGATCAAAACAGAGAACAAGATCAGAAAAAAGAGGATACAAATCAAACCTGAAGCTGGTTGGGTGGTTGTCGCTATACTAAAAAAATGAGGATAAGAGGTGCTTCATAATCTACTTAAGGTGATCAGTCTGATATATTCAGAAGAAAATAAATATGCTCAAAAAAAAATCAGATAATGACTGGTCTGAGGTATTAGAGTTTTCACAGATTAAGAGAAAACAAACTGGGTTATAAAACCTAGTCAAAGTTTATCTAGTGCTATTCAAAGGGAGGTATGGTCCAAATTTTATATAGAAATCTTAGGGAAAAAAAATCAGTCTGTTTTAATTTATTGTCTTTGTTCTCATGTCATGTTCAAATAATTTCTAAGTTGTAATTAGTTATCTTATGTAGAATTTATCAATACCAGAGAGGAACTAAGGCATATAAGCAGCTCTAGCTCCCAAATCAGGTATACAATGCCATCTACTAAAAGAAACAGGGTACCCTGGTTCGAAAGGAATGTTGTTGTTGTTGTTGTTGTTGTTTTTTAATTTGGTTAGCATGAATCGGATTTAAAAAAAAACACTATTTTTGAGCATTTGCTTTTGGTTTGTATGTACAGATATACCACTCCAGTATATATATATACCCTCTCATTATTCCTTGCAACTCTCACATGTGCTTGAAATACTTTTACATTTGATGGTACCTCTCCTCACTTACCAGATATTCACTGAGTGCCTACTGTGTACCAGATAATATGGCAAGTGCTCAAAAATTAGCAGCAGCATACGCAGTTCCTAACTTCATAGGGCCTTCAGCCCAGAGAAGGAAACAGATTGAGGAAAATGAGGCACAGAGAATATAAGAGCCAGTTAAAAGTCTCTAATAGTAAAATATTAAAACTTGCTTAAAGAGTCTAGTATGAATATATATGTATTCATCCAGTCACTCATCCATCTATCAATTCATTCAACTAAAAGCACAGTACTTTGCAGAACAGAAACAACCCTAATCCTATATGCTCTTGGACCAGTGAGGTGAGGCCTGTATTGGAATAGAGATGAGGCAGCCTACTGATCTAGTAGGAACTTTGCTTCAATCACTAAACTTTTAAAATAAAATGTCAATGTCATCCTATCACTGTTTCATCCAATATACAAGGATTGTGACTCCTCTCAGTCAGCAACAATTAATGCCAATGTTCCATGATCTCAAGAGGATTTTAAGTACTAATTACCAGGTATTTAGTTTAAAAAATTAAAAGTGGTGAGAGGGAAGAAATAATAGAAGAGTTAAAGGAATATGGTATCTATCTGATTCTCTAGGTATTTTAAGCTGTATCTTTTTATTAAGTTAATCTCTAAGATAAAACACAGAAAAAAAATTCTCAGTCCAAAAACACCGGGAAGGACATGATGCTAGGAGTAGGATTTTGGGACTCTCGGTACTTATTACTCAATAGGCCAATATATGCCTAGTTCTATAGAAAGAGAAACATTCCCCCAAGGGAAAAATAATTAATAGGATTTATGACTCACTTACCTTTGCAGAAAGTGTACCAAATACAGACATCCTTCTTACTAGTAAAAAGATCAAGGACATTGGGGAGAAGCCATTTGATGTTTAATGTGTCCCTTTGTCCCTCTCATTATACTACTCACTCTTGGAGGCTTCAATCTTCTATTATTATGAACCATAATAATAGAAGTGGGACTACCTCTGTGCCACTGAATCCTTGCTTTATACTTCCAAAATTGTGTATTTTGTTTCTTTTATTTAATAACTGTATTTTAAAATGAACAAATATCTGAAGATTTAAAAGCATGATTCAAAAGAAAAGCTCTCTGTTAATACAGAATGCTTTTCCCAAGACGCACAGCATGATTTTGAGGAATGCCAGATTTTCACCAAAAACAATTAGAAAGCCACTGTTTTAAACTTGGTGGAGTCTCTGAAGTAAGCCCAATCCTTTCTAAAGATAATTAAATATAACAACTCTTCCATTTCCTGAAGTTCTAAAAGCTAAATTTGATGAAAATAGCTATAGAGGTAGGTTTCTTTCAGTAGTGTTTTTTGACATATATTTAGTTATATGCCTTTTCCCTTGTTTCCTAGCTACCTCCCGCCCACCCCTGCCTTCGAGATAGAACATACTATAGAGGTCAAATGTGTGAGAAAACACAGATTAAGAAGTTACAAAAATGAAAGTTTATATCATTTGATAAAAATAGTAATACTTTACCAAATGGAAAATTCCATCAAATGAAAGTTACTCCAATCAGATGACTTACCTAAAAACAAGAGAAAATAGAGTAAGAACTTGGTATCATGCTCAATATACTAGATTCCATAAGACATGGCAGGTATCTTAACAACTATCCAAAACAAACAGAAACTATACCAGGCCAGGAAACACCAATTCCTTTAGAAATGGTAATTAATGTTAGAAAGGAAATGGCAAAAGCAGATGAGAAAGGAAGTGGTATTTACTTTCAAATCACTTGACTCTCACATATATTTTAAGAGGCCAATTTTGAAAATGTGGACACATATGAATGTGAAGGCCATGGCTAAACGGTGGCAGTATATGCATGCCACATTGTCTCCCAAGACCTCTGGTTACTGTCTAAAAGAGAGACTGTCAAAGCTGCAAACTTTCAAATATCTTCACCTCATATGACTTAAGAAAAAGGTGCCACTGTATCAAGTGCTACTGTAATTTCCTCTGTTGATTTTCTTTCCCCCTTAACACTTAGATGTTTTGACTGTTTCCTTTCTTATTTTCCAAAGTGAACACTGATGTTCATGAAAGGTGCCAGATTAACAACCTGGGGAAATTAAGAGCTTGCTCCATCAAGAGAAAAGGCTCAGTGTAGTGGAGGTGATGAAAGTTTCCCCTACACTGTGCTCGCCTATGTACGTTAGCTCTGACCCACGGTCACCCCGGCTCTCCAGTTTTCATGGTCCATTAATGCCTTTGACTGTTTAGGTTGCTAACAGGGGCAGGCAATCTTGTTCTTGCTTTTAATGCTACCACTATTATTACCACTACTGTGAGCTCTAACTTCTTCAGAGAAATTACATGGAAATTTATATTAGCTGTCGTTTTGTTCCAGGACAATAGGAAAATAAATTGAACTGAAGATGAATCTTATATTCTTAAGTAATATTGCAGGTTTGGGGAAAATCCATTAACTTCTTTAAACAGGAGGCAAAGTCTTGAGTGGTCGAGTTGAAAAAGGCCTTGCTAATTCAGTGACTGGCAATCTGAATTCTCATGTAGGGACAGTCTCATATTTAATGGTCATAGACCTTTTATTTTTCCTTTTGAGTCTACCATAAACCAGTCAATTTTATTATTCATTAGTAACTATAGTAAAGTTTGGTGGATGTTGAGGCTAAAACTATTATTATATATAAGATCTCAAAATCACTATCAGTCAAATAGAGAAAAATATCTCGTATTTATAGGTGATCAGGTTTCTGAATTGTCTTGAGTATTTTTAATCTCTCCTATGCCCATGAATCTATGAAATCATTTTGCTTCAACTAGTCAGATACCAGCAACTACTTAGTGTTAGCACTTCCTGTGCTATGTAGCTCTCCATGCAAACTGTAAGTGCCAGAGCAAGACAATAACCCTTCTCCTATCTAGCCTTTAGAACAATAAGGGAAGCAAAGCTAGCAAACACATGCAAACTATTAACAGAACAATAAAATGCAACACTGAATGCTGCTGACTAACAGGCCAAAAATTAGTAATTATTTAGAAAGATCACAGTATTAATCCCACAGTTGTTCCCTGTCTTTGTCATCGTACTTCTTTTTGTCAAAGACCAAATTCTCTGCAGCTAGAGTAGATTTCCATCTTGACATGACTAGCATTTCCGATAACTTCTAATCTCTAGAAGTGCTGGAGAATGAGAATTGCAGGGTACCAATGACTACAGCAAACACATGGTAACAATTAGATGAAGGGTGCCCTCACTGCATCTCATATGGAAATCTTGGAAAATTTTAGTTTAGGAACCTTGGCTGTTTTTCCCCTATGCCATGCATAGCCTTTATCAAGTGAGTCCTTATGGCATTAAAACATTTGGCACTGGCTCAAGTCAATGCTATTGCTGGCAAGGAACTAATTGAGAAGGAGGGGTGGAGTAGTTACCTTTATCAGGAAAGACTAACTTTATGGAAAGGCTCTTTCCTCCCCAGCGCTTGAGCAGTTTTACTGAAAGACTATAAAACCCAGATGTGAGAAAAGAGATTATCTCCAAGGGCAGCAGCAATTTATTGTAATTATGTTAGTACTACAAAGATCAGGAAGGTGGAAAATGTTATAACAACTTAGTAGATGAGAAGGGCAACACCCTGTATAGATAGGTCTCCTGGTAAGGTTGTGCTGGGGAAATCAACTCCAACTCTCAATCCTCAGGGAGGCCTCAGTCTCCAAAATTACAAGAAAATTAGAACCTCACTACTTAGAAAACTAACAACCTCATGCTCTGCAATAACCAGTGAGTGGGAGGCCATGAGAATCTGCTCACCAACAGATACCAACAGATTATCTGCCTCTATTCCCTCAGTGCCTAGCTCTTGCCAACACCTTGTTACCACCATATGACTAATACATCTTTCTCAATGAGTTCTGTCAGTCTTATATTACAATTCATTAACAATGGCACTCAAAGCAACAAGGTCTATTTTGCTTATACAATACCCTAGCTTCCATCATTGAAGCACTTGTCTGATTTAAAGCACTTTGGAGGTTGGCCTTGAATTGCAACCAGAGCAAAATCTCTATACATTCTGGGCCAATTCTGGGCCTCTCTGTGCCTCAGCCACTCCACTGAATGTGTATTTTGTCTCTATCTCTGTTCTTTATTGCATAATGTATCTCTTATGATTTCTCCCGATTGGACTTTTACATTTTTCATGATTGGTTTCTCTCATTGCACTACCTTTTTGTGGTAGGAGAGTTCCAGAATTCATATTTCATACAAAATGGATCAGTGAACATGTAAAAATCAGTTTCACAAACATGTCACTAAGGCTCCGCTGTACATGGTTTTCTAGTCAAATGAAAATTTTAGGCGAGAAGATTTGTTGATCTCAATATATAAAAGACAAAAGTGCTACATTTGAGAGACTCAATTCATTGACTCTCATGCTCATGAAGAGAAAAATAGGAAAAGTAATGAAGACACAAGAAACACTGTGAATTAGGGAAAATTAGAGGACACGAGATAGGGTGGACCTCATATAAAAAATACCAGCTAAGAAGCCACTAAGAAAGCCAGTAATACTGAAAGAGTTACAAAGATAAATATGGTCAGGTTTTGCACAAAGAGTACATAAAATGAGACCATACAAAAATACTTGAAAAGCAAAGTGCTTTAAAAAAAAAAAAAATCCTTCACAACGCACATTAGTGATAGCTCAATTTTAAGAGCTTGCAGTGGTTTAGTAATCAAACAGCTCAAGACAATGCATCATGGTTCTACCTATTAAGAAGACTTGCTTACTTTGGCTGACATGCTCCAATTATTAATCTGGTTATCTGATTCAAAACAGTGCCAGGAACATTTGCTCTTAGCTTTAATTTCTTAACCTAAGTAGCAAATTCTAGGAGTCAATACCCCAAATTGAAATTTCTTTACGGGAAGAGAAGATAAAAGATAAACTGGAATCTTATCATTCCAGAGCTGAGTTTTAAAAATACAAAATAAAAATAATAAAACTAAAACTTCTGGGATTTGGATGATGGGTTCTATGACTATATAGAATTTTTTTTTTTAAAGGAAACTTTAGAGCACAAAATTACAGACGATAATTTGATGAAAAGGGGTGAAAGGTGAGACTCATATTTATCCATCTGTGAGCAGTAGTGATGATTATAGAGAAGGAGGAAAAAGTATGTTGGTAAATGTACTCAAAGGAAGTACATAATAGTTCCTACTGTGAAGGAATTTAGAGATTATTTAGGGAAATGACTTATACAAAGGAAACGATTCAAAAACAACAGAAACAAAATTTGATTAAGAGTCAAAGATCAGTGAAGGCTGGGGGAGATATTAGTTTGCATTAGTTTCTGAGGTTATCTCAACTGGGGCAGTGGAACCGGAGCCAGTCTCTGCTCCTGCCCCTTGGCCTAACATTCCCCCAATACACCTATATCCCACATATAAGTACAACAAATGGTTTTACAGAGGTCTGTAGCTAAGGACTTTCTGGTCTAAGACTTTAGGTCTTTTTGGAGCCCAGAATTTTTGCCTCCCTCTTTTCTAATTGAAAATAAAATTTCAATTCTATTTTCTATTGACTTGCTTTTCTCTTTTCTACTATTATCCATTCTAGTTCTGGTGTGTAAGGGTTGAAAAGCAGTAGTGGAGGTGGTAATGAATGAGACACGGCTGGCCTGTGAGTAGGAAACTGCAGTATTTTGGAGGCAAGTAGAACAAAGGATTTGGATCTTCAAAGCCAAGGAAAGCTCTTCCCTGTATTCTTCCCTCCTTTTACCTCTCCCCCTTCATGGGAAATGATAGAAATTTCATAAAAACACACAGCCTTTCTGAATTCATAACAATTTCCTTTCCCTCATACGTAAGAGTGTTTAATTTATTACTACTACTAGCATTTTGCATGGACCTTCTATTTAAATTTTTCTCCTAAGAGTTTCAAAGATGTTTATTAATATTTTATATTAATAAAATTTAACTTTAGAATGATGAAAATTTGGTTTGTAAAAGCTACTTTTCTAGAATTTGGCTTATTATGCCACATATACATTTCCTAAACTAGTGGTTCTTAAATTTGAGGATTCATAAGGTTCTTCGGGGGTGCTTATTAGTATGCATTTTCTTGAGCCACATCTGATCACAGACTTCTATTTAGTTAGTCTAAAGTGGGGCCCTGGAATCTACATTTTTCATAAGCACTGAAGAGGATTCTTATACACAGACACTGGAACTAGAGGAGCCCCGCTATGATACCCTGTCCTAATCCTGGCACCCTAGCCTCCCAGCTCAATTTTTCCAAGGCAGCTTGTTTCTTAGTGACAGTAAATTAAGCAATCTCTTGTAGTTCACACTGAACAGTGAGTCAAAAATACAAAGTGAGCAATCTGAGAAGAAAATTATTGGCAACAGAATTTCACTTTTGAGAATGCAAGGTGCTACTAGCTACACAAATACAGGAAAGAAAAGGGAGGTGCCCTAGTTTTAACTCCACTTCCTTGAATATTATGAGGTTTGGGGTTATGAATGAGTTGGTTTTTCTGTTCATGAGACTTGAACATTTTTACTGGCTCTCCAGTTATGTAGGCTGACTTTTGGCACCCTCTTCCCCAACCCAATGACAGCCTTGCACAGTCAGCCTTGATTTCCCAAATTGCAAGAAAATTAGAACCTAACTACTTTGAAAAGTAGTAACTGCAATAAATCCAAGAGCAAATGGTGTGAGGCTATGAGAAGCTGCTTGCCAATAGATACCAATGATTCTCTCGCCTTTATGCCCTCAGAGGCCGGTCTCCCCACCAGCACCAAAGGGGGAATCTCAGAAAATCTCAGAAGCCAGAATTCTTCTTGATAACACCATGTGCTTCTGCTTTTAATCTCTAAATCCTACCTTTTAGGTTCTATCATCACCTAGCCCTGGTTTTCAGATCTCAAGCTCCAGCTCCTGTGCCCTCTTTTTCTGCTGTCCCTATCTTGGATTCTTTATGATAGACCACAACTATTCTCTCAAAGATCACCAGTGGCTAAATTCAATGGGGTTGACTTAATCCTCTACCTCCCTCTGCCACTCTGTTGGGTGACCCCATCACACTTTTCCTTCTGTTGATTTTCCTCTGTTGGTTTCATTGACAACACAATTCTCTTATGAACATAGTGAGTGGCTGATCTGCTTGGTATTAATCCTTCCAACCTGGCACTACAAACAGAAACTGGAAGATACATCTGGCCACCAATATATACAATGTTGTTGAACTCAAGACAGTTTCTGTCCAACTTAAACAAAAATTCCCTACCTACCAAAATCAACCTACAGAAGTTGCATTTTACTTGGGGTTTAGGTTTTTAAAAAATATGTAGGGGGAAAAAAAAATCAAGTTGTGTCAAAATTACTTTGAAAATGCCCCGGAAAGGCCCCATGCTGAAAGCCAACATACTGTTTCTCAGTACGCCCGACTCAGGTGGCTTTTTTTTTTTTTTTTTTTAAATCTGGTATTGGTATAGAGCATTATGTCTTTGGTTGAATACAAGAGGAAATAGTTGGCTTGTGTTTAGAATGTGTGTTGTACAAGTGAGCACAGTAAACAAGGCAAGATGCTCACTGTGAGAGAGAACATGGAACAGACACAGACTGAGAACAATTGATACATATCTCCTATCTCAGGTTCACTCTTGGCCGCAGATTCAATGAATATAACCTGAATAGAATTGCCTGCACAATGGAAAATTGTTATTCCTTTTCTGTTTATATTCATTTGTTCAGCAAGTGTAGTTGAATTCGTGCAAAGTTAGTGTCTGTACGATACAACTCCACCAAAGAACATATATGCATATGCCTATTCTTTTGACTTGTAGGATCCCAAGGGCAAACAAAGAACGGAGGCAGACACTATATCAAGTATGAAGACCAACTTGAGTGGACTAGACATTTTTCTTCCAAAAATTCCTTCAGCACATAAATCAAAGACACTTGTGATTTAGTGGGAAAACAACACTGTAGTTGGTGTCAAGAGACTAAGATTCCAATCTCAAATCTGACACATATTTGCTAAGTAAACTGGGCCAGTGTCCTCAGCTCTAAAGTGGGTACAAGTAGAACTGCTTTGAGGTTTACAAGAAAAAGTGCATGAGAAGGCATGTACTATAGTCACTGACATAGGTAGGTACTTGGTACAGGTTTGTTTGAACTGAAGCTGAGAGACAAAACAGCCATGTAAGGAAGAAAACTATCAGTACTGACACGACAGGGCACATAGTAGGTGTTATGTAAGTATTTACTGAACTAAACTGAGAGAGACATCAAGCTGATTTGACCAAGTCAGTATGCAATTTGCTTGGTCTAACAGTCTTTTATTTTCTCCACATGGTCATTGGTACAAAGTCCACTTATGGCTTCATAAACATGGGCTTAAAACAAAAGTGCTTCTAATCAGATTTGGCAAGAAAAAGAGAGAAACATAGGGTGAGGTAAGTGTGAGGCTACAGTGCTGAATAGCAGGGATGGCAGCGCCTCAGTGCATGAGTCACGCAGACACCGAGCAGTACACAGTTAGAGATAATTCGCAGGTAAACGCTGCACGAGCCATTACGTCATTCCTCCTCTGCCCTTTCTTCATCAATCATGTCGCCTGGCCTCTGATGCAACCCAGCAAGAATGTCTGATTTGTAGACAGCAGAGAGAGCCTCAGATCACAAACATACTCATCAGAGAAAGCAATATGAACCCAAACTAAATTTTCTGGTATTTCCTTTTGTTTAAATCATGCTTTAGAAGGGGAGTCTTATGGGTGGAATGTGTAACTGTAGAATAAGCCATCTGGTCTGAAGGCCTAAAGGACTAGGCTTCGTTATTTAGGACAAGTCACTCCAAGTCTACAGACTCTTTCTACATCTATACAATTAGATGATCTTTAAGGTCCCTTCCAGTTTTGCAATTTCAACATTAAAAATTCAAGCCCATCACACCTACACAATGGGCAGATTAACAGTTATATAAGTCAAGCACAAAATAAGCTTCATTTATGCTCTGCTGAATAGATTATTCATATTTTGGGCACCTCCATCCCTCCTCTCTGAATTACTAGGAGAGTGTGTAGCTATGTATGAATCTTGTGAAAGCAAGGAAAAAGTGGCAGGTAGGAATTGGTGGTTCTAGAAAATGTGAATGTTCACACTGGAAGTGATAGAGATCCTTTAGTCTGAAGCATAGAAGCTTAAAACCAAACGCCAATCAGGGTATATAAAGTATTAACACCTATTTTCTGTAGGGCACTATTGAACAAGAGGTTGCAAGGGATGCAAAAACAAAAGAAGGAGGAGAGAAGGAGGCTAGACCAACCTCCAAACAGCCCATGACTTAAGAGGGATGCTGTATCCCTACCTCTAAACCAAATTCAGGGCCAGACTATCTGTGATTTACCCAGGATAGCAGCTTGTGAGCACATATATACCACCAGCTCCACAAGAAGGAGGTACTCATTAGAGACCAACACAGAGCAAAGTGAAGGTGGTCAGCCTAGCAAGCCTGCCCCGCCTTAATGCTTTCCACCTTTCATGGCACCACACCTATCCAAAGCTGGTCAGTACAAACACTCAGAGACCTATTACATGTGTGATGCAATCTCCAGAGAAAGGCACTTCCAACAAAACCTGGGATTGGGGGGAAATAGACAATCCCAGTGGAGATAAAAATCAAATGCCTTGTATTGCTTTCCTCATGGCCAACACCATGTGGGGTCCCCTACCTTGCATGCTGAGCAGCTGGGGGGGAGGGGTCATCCCACTACACCTGGAGCAGCATTCAACAAGGTGCCCAGCCCTTTAATTGTTCAACCAAATGATTTATGAAGTTTGGCAGCAAAGACAGGGCAGACTGGTTTAAATTCAAAGGATCCAGCCCACAGGTATTCTGAAAGTCTTGGCCATATCTATAATGAGCACCGTTTCCCTTGGGAGAGAAGAGGGAGAAGATGTGACCTGCCTGACAGGAAGACAGGACTCAGCTCGATGGAACATGTCTCCCTACTCCTTCTCCCCTCCTCCATCACTAACCAATACTCTGGCAGACTTCCTTCCTATGAAAGCAATCAGACATGTACAATCTACTCTTTCTATAGCTAGAAATGTAAAACTCCAGAACCATCAACATATTCTCATACATTGGGCTCAGTTAGTTTGTTCTGATTGTTACCGGTGGTATAATCTTTTTGATCGACTAGGGCAAGAATCAGTCTTTTCCCTGAAAGAACCAGATAGCAAATATTTTAGATTTTGTGGGCTTTACGGTCTCTGTTGGCAACTACTCACCTCTACCGTTATGGCACAGAAGCAGCTATACACAATTTGTAAATGAATGAGCATAGCTGTCTTGCAATAAAACTTTATTTATAAAAACAGGTGAAAGGGTGGATTTGGCAGGCATAGTCTATTGACCCCTGAACTAGCAGTGTGTTTCCAAACAGCTAAACTGTAATAAAATGAGAGGGTACTACAAAACTTTACACCCCTTAAAACACTTTAATCTTCAATTCTGGGAGTAGAACTATCTTCTAAAATAACGAATTTTCATTAATAATAGGTACAATAAGAACTCATTTTCAGGGAGAGAGAGAGAGAGAGAGAGAGAGAGGGAGAGAGAGAGAGAGAGAGATAGCGTGTGTGTGTGTAAAATACAGGGTAATTCAAAAGAAATCGAACACTTTCAAAAGTCTAGTCACTAGGTTATCTTATGAAAATATAGTTTGTAGTAAATCGTCAAGTTACCCTTACAGGTGTCTTGCCATAGGGCAACTCCAGGCTTTAATTCCATGTTTACAGATAACATAGTCACTGAGTAATACATTTTTGAAAAGTGTTTGATTATGTTTTAACCAACCTGTGTATTACCTGTGTACACATTATAAAATACTTTAAGTGACAGACACTAAACTATAAACAACAGTTACTCCTGGAGAACGGGGTTAAAAGTTTCAGTTTTAGCAGTGTTTGAATTTTTTACAAACATATATTACTTTTTCCATAAGAAGGTGTTGTGTTTTTTATTTTGTAAAGAAGTGGCAGAGGTAGGCAATCTTTGGCACTGAAATTTAGAACTACTGGCTTGAACCATCCACTGAAGGCATTCTGTGACCTCTTCTAAGTACAATGTTTCTTGCCTTTAAATTTTCACCTGATTTTACTCTTTCTTCCAGCTCCTTTTCCCTTCTGTTGTTTCAGCCTGGCAGCATTCCTAGATCTATAATTCACATTCACTCAATAGTAGATAACAAATATTTTATGAAGGTCCTAACCTAGATGGAGGGATAGAGAAGAAACAAGAAAAATAAATGTACAAGTAATTTTCAGATTGTAGTAGATGTTTTGAGTGACTAGGTGATGGGGAGGCCCCAGTTAATGAAGGTGACTGACATTTGAGCAGAGACATGAAGGATAAGGAGGAGGCAATCTTTCGAAGTAAATTCCAGGCTAAGTGTAAAGTTTTCTGGTCCTCACTCTAAGCTAGTGTTTTCAAATCCCAGTTACACATTAAAATCAGCTAGGGCACTTTCAAAAATACTGATGCCTGGGCCCCACTGCAGGCCAGCAACTCTCTGGAGGTAGAATCCGATATTGCTTTTCCTTTTTAAAAGCCAGGACTGAGGAACAATGCTCTAGAGTCTAGACACTTTTATATCAGCATGAACAGAAGCCTTCAAAGATTAGAGGGAAGTGGACTATGGGTGAAAATGAACTACAAAGTTTTAGAATGGTATGGGGACTTTTTGTTAAATCCAGTAAGATTAACTTGGTGCACTGTTGGGTGATGATGAAGCTGTAAGGATCCTTCCCACACCGCTGAGCAAGAGACCATAGAAACACACACAGATCTTTTAATTGGGACCTTTTGCCTGAGCCTTTGGCAAGCTGTAAAGCAAATGAACCGCCAAGTGACAGGCTTCTTTGATGTGTTTAGCAAAGGGCTGACTGAACAGGCTAGGCCCTGAGCTCCTCCTTGAAGGCTAAGAGATTCAAAACTGACTGAACCACGAAGAGAAGTTCCCAAGGCATGGATTTAGCCTATACAGCGTAAAGATGTACACGTTCTCATATTTATACCCCCATTCACCCAACTCTAGATAAAGTTGGTAATAAATGACAAGGAAAGCAAGGATCACTGGAATTTGTCAATAGCATTCTAAATAATTTTTGTCAGTTCTTACAATTTCATTTCATTCAGTCATCTATCCATCTATCCATCTGTCCGTCCGTCCATCCTCCAACATAGATCTACCATTACACACCTATTCTGTACTTCCCATGGCGGTGCATGGAATATAGATGCCTCCTATTCCAGTGATAGAGAAACGCAAGTAATAATCACAATAGAATGCGATATGTGCAATGAGACAGTGCTTTTTCCCTGTTATCTCTGTACCTTGCACTCTTTTCTACAGTGTCGAGTTTATCACATTTTCTCTAACTTGCTTAAATGTTTTCTCCAATAGAGGTCCTTAAAAAACAAAGACTTTCTTACTCTGTATCCTTAATACCAAATACAATTCATAACATAAAGTAGGCATTCAACAACTGTAAATTCCATCAAATAACACAAATATATGAGGATACAAATACACAGTGAAAGAAGTGCCTATGGGAGCCAGGGAGGCTTCATAGAGGGGTGATATCAGAGGTGAATCTTGAAGGATGAACCACAGTCTTCTGGAGGAGGTTCCCTCTGGGTGTGCGCTTAAACTTTGTCCTAAAGATAGTAAAGAGCTATTTAAAGTTTCGAAGCTGAAGAAAAAGGTGGTATGAGAGAATCAGATTCGAGTTTAAAAATCATCTCTCTGGCAGCATTGTGGAAAGTGAATGGGAGAGTAGAAAAGCAGTAAGTGCAGAGGCGGGGTGGGGGAAGGGCGGTGACTAGGTAGGCTGTGACACTGACGTTGCTAGCAAAGTTAGACCCAGAGCAATTCAGGATGTTCAACTAACTGGCAGGATGTAGCTGGCTGGGCTTTATGGCATGTGTTTTGTGTACCCATTTCACTTCTGAGTGCATCTATTCTTCTTGTGCCCAGATTCCCCCCCTTTACTATGACTGTGAGGGAAATTATTTTGTCCTGTCCTATTATATGTATTGTTAAACTAAAATCTTTTGTGCAACAAGGTGGAGACATATATACAGCAATCAATTAGATATAGTGGTCCAGGGAGGATGACAGAAGAATTGGTGGGGCCATTAGTGAAAGCATGGACTAGTGTAGGAGAGGGCTAGTTTGGGCTGAGGAATAAATGGGAGGTGAACAGGTAGCAGATCTATTAGAGGAAAGGAAGGAGTTGTAGGAGAAATTGGGTGTAAGCAGGTGAAGGAAGGTTGAGGAAGCTTTCTCTTCACTCCTGCTAGTTTGGGAGAAGATATAGTAGTCCCTCCTTATCCACAGGGGAACATGTTCCAAGACCCAGTAAATGTCTGAAACTGAGGGTAGCACTGAACCTTATACATACGGTTTTCTCCTATACGTACATACCTATGTAAAGTTTAATTTATAAATTAGGCACAGTAAGAGATTAACAAAAATCCTAATAGAACAATTATAACAATATACTGTAATAAAAGTATGTGAATGTGGTCTCTCTCTTAAAATATCTCACTGTGTACTATACTCTTTCACCTAAAGGAAGCACTTTAGCATATCTGAATGATCAGTATCACTACAATTGTGCTTTGGGTCCATTATTAAGTAAAATAAAGGTTACTTGAGCACAAAAAAACTGCAATATTGCAACAGCTGATCTGCTAACTGAGGTGCTACTAAGTGACTAACGGGTGGATAGCATATAGAGGGTGGATATGCTGGACAAAGGGATGATTCACATCCTTAGCGGGATAGCGTGGGATGGTGTGAAATACCATCATGGTACTCACAACGGTGCACAATTTAAAACTAATAAATTGTTATTTCTGAAAATTTCCATTTAATATTTTCAGACTGTGGTCGACTGCAGGTAACTGAAACCGTGGAAAGCGAAACCACGGATAAGAGAAGAAAGACTACTGTAATGAGTTCCATTTAGGCATTCAAGTGGAGCTGGCCAGAAATCAAATGGAAATAATGACTGGAGCTCAGGAAGTGTGAGACATAGGTTTGAGAATTGGCGGCATACACATCACTGCTGAAGCCACTGGTATGCTGTTAAACTAGCCTTCAGAGAAAAGCAAAACAACACCCCTACCCTGATTTGTAGCATTTGTCAATTTTCATGGCATAAACTCCCACCTTGGCCAATTTCAGGCTACCAACATGACAGTCGCTGAACAGAGGGTTGAGAAAAAATGTGTACAACTGGTTCTTAGAAACTGGCTTTAACATAGATACTGGCAGTGCCAAGGATAAACTAAATTATCCAGGGATAAAGAGCAAGCATAAAACTCTCGGAAGAATGGACGTTTAAGAGATGAACAGAAAGTGAGCCAGCAAAGGGGCTTGAGAAAAAGCAGTCATAAGGAGAAAGCAGGGAGAAAAGGGATCATAAAAGGCAAGGGAAGGAATAATTCAAGATGGATAGAGTGGTCTATAGTGTTAAATGTTGTTGAAAGACAATATAAGATAAATAAGGGTAGAAAAGTGTCCACTTGGTGTGATTATAAGGATGCTGGAAGTGACTTTTGCAGTGAAAGCCCAAGTGTGGGCTGAGGAATGAATAGGAGGTAAACGGGTGCAGACCTATTAGAGGAAAGGAAGGGGCTATAGGAGAAATTGGGTGTGAAGAGGTAAAGGAAGGTTGAGGAAGCTTTCTTCTCACTTCTGCTAGTTAAGATGAAAAAGTCTGAACACGTTTTTAGGTTGAGGGGAAAAGGATGGTGGAGAGAAAAGGGGAGGCTGTAGATACATAGTAAGAGGGTCAACTTGAAGGTGTCTGTCCTAGAATAAATCGGCAATAATAGAATTAAGAATGTAGATTACAGATGAAGTGGATTTACTTTGGGTAACAGAAGGAATCCTTTCCTGGAAATGGACACCAAGTGATTATTAGGAAGAATAAAAGCATTGAGTTTCATCTTTCTTTAAGTAGCCCAAAGAAATCTCATTGAGTCACATGATCAAAAGGCATCCAGGAGATAAAAAGAATAAGAGGATGATCAAAGATCTACATAAGCTACAAGAGAGCTAAACTACAAAATGTGAATAGGCTACATTTTTCTCCTAGAAAAGTAGTATTACCCACATATCCTACTTCCTTTGGAAACTGTGTTTAGAATATTTCTAATTCTAAAAATACACATTCTTTGAATATATATAGCGCCTCTTCATTCACAGAATGTGTTGATATCCATACATTTAAACACATGCAAATTGATTAAAACTCATCCTTTTGTAAGATTTTTCCAATGGGCTACCATGTAGTGAGAAAATATTACAAGAAAATACTTTCAGATCTAAAATAGGAATATCTAGGGTATACTTATTCTTTACAAATATGTATTATTTTATGGAACTAAGTAATTTTTCAGATGGCAACAGACTCTGCTTAAATACTCTTTCAGTAATGCAGCATGATTCTGAATTTTCATACAAGACTGTTTTCAACTCTATGGTCTAGCAAGAGCCTGAAATGATGCTTCTAAAAATTTTTATTCAACTTGATTTTGACTCGATGTGGAAGTCTGAGCCCACATTTTCAAAGCAATTTTCTTCAGAATACATTATATTTAATTTACATTTTAACAAGGTTTGTGTAATAAGAGAGTAATTTAGGAGTTAGGTTGCCAGATATTTGGTATTTATGGGATATCAAAACTCTTACCTCATGCTATTCTTATTTTATCTTTTCATAAATATTCTCTAGTTTCATAGTTGTGTACAAAGTTTTTAACTGTTAACAAATCTACTCTATTACTCACTTCGGAGGAAGTGACAGTAAGGATCACTGAAATGATCCTTTTTTTGGAAGCAACTATATCATTTCCTTTTACCTTCTCCTCCTCCCTCCATTTATTATAAGAACTACTGGTAAACTGAAGTTTTTGAAAAACTTCCCTAAGTATTCTGATGTGTAGTAAACAACCACTGGGGGTATAAGAAAGAACAATGAACGAACGAGGAAGACTTAAGCTCAAAACCTGAACTTGTCACTTAATGGTGACACGTGATGTATTTTCTTAATAATATACTTGTAAGTATTGAAGAAGATTGTATGTGAAATCGCTTCATGTATTTTCAACAATGAGACTATTTCTTGAACAACTATTATTATATTCCTAAATTTATTTCTATTTATTATTATATTCCTAAAAAAATCTTATTTATTCCTAAAAACCTCACTAGGGACATTTACTCCTAAAAAATCTCACTGGGGACATTCATTGACTATTCTAAGCCTTTAGAGAAGTGTGTGCTCTGCAAGTAGGCATCACATTCACAAATAGGTCGATCAGCTATTTGAAATGGTCCCACTTATTTCTAATAACAACATCTTCTCTTTAAATAAGATATGGCCTGCTTATCTGTAAATGAGTGGAAATTTTCTGCTGCAAAACTAATGAGTATATTAACTATTTCACTATTAATGTGAGGGTAGATGCTTTTTTTGGTTTTGCATCAGGAAAGTTCTTGATTCTTATGTGTCCTTTGCTATTATGGAACTCATAAATCAGAATATGTGTATCTTTTGCCATCTGGTGATACCTCTTGAGTGCTCTTATATTTTTACTTCTCTAGACTGCCTTTTATTTCTAACCATAATTCAAGTGCCTTGAGGGATGAAGCATGCTTTATACTTTTTCCACCTGCATAAGCACTGTTTTTTTAAAAAGGCTCTCCGGTAATTCTAATTGTCATTAGGGCTGAAAACCTGTCAGAGCACATAATAGCTGTTCAATAAATACCTGTTAATTTAAGTTGAGAGGCGGTATGGTTGGGATTAGGGAGTTGAGCGCTCCATAGTCGCCTTGTTATCTCCCCAGGACTTAGCAAGTGCCTGATAGTAAAAGGCTCTCAATAAGTGTGGTGGGACAGACAGCAGGTGGGTGAATGGATCAGTGTTAAGTTCTCTGATGTGCTTCTTTTAGCTATGGTTGCTGCTTCAGATCCTGATATGAAAACAAAATGTCTATCTCTGTCTTTGCCTTTCTCTCTTCTCTTGACCACTTTCTCCACCTCCCAATGGAAATGCCATTAAGGCTGGCACTGTTTTGTTCATCACAGTATTTCTAAGGCTTAAACCAGAATCTGGCATATAATAGCTGCTCAGTAAGTAGGAATTTAATATATTTCTTTTCTCTCATACAAACACACAAATGCGAATAGAGAACTGCAAAAATAATCACTTTAAGACTCAACTTTCTTAATATTACATTAAAAAATAAAACACTGGCATTATTGCTCTTGCTGACTATAATTCACTCTTCCACTAGTAAGCAGGTGCCCAGTGCTTTAGAACTAAGGGACTACTCTAGTTTCTTTATCTACTTGAATCTTAACATTGGCTATGTATAGTAATGAGTTTTGGTAAAACCAGACTGAATAAGTGTTAGTTTGTTGTTTCCATTTTCCTTTTTGTCACATTAATACCTAAATTTTAATATTAACATATCAATAACATACTAGCATATTTAAACATGATCACCTTACTCCTTATACCTTAGATTATTTTGCAGAAAAAAATATTAAGGAGACCGAATTAATAAAAATTTTTAAAAACTGCTTTCGCATCTTAAAAATGTTTCATTATAAAGGAAGGAGCAGAGAAACTCAGGAAGAGGAGGACTAAGAGAACAGGGTCACAGCTTGGACCAGGGAATGGAGTCTGAGAGCTGAAGAGAAAATGGCCAAGACAGAAGTCTGTAGTATTGTGGCTCCAGAAGAATGGGGATTGGGGGGTGGGGGACATGGTAAATGCGTTATTAGATAGGAAGAGATGGACTTCTTATCTAGGGGATTTCCCACTGTTTCCTTCCTCCGGCCCTCTTCTACCCGTTTTATTGCTTAGAGTCCTAGAAATGTGGCCTGGAGTCCATGAAAAGGCAGAGCAGAACTCAAGACTGGACACATACAGC
>NW_006439568.1:1230547-1264736 GCF_000325575.1 Pteropus alecto | reverse complement strand
AGCAGGAATCAGAACACATGGCTGTTCATTCCCAGAGGCTCACTTTGGACTTTGTGAGCTTCACAGTCATAAGCCTCACTTAAATTGACAGTTCATCATCTGAGAAGAGCATAATAATACTCGCTTCACACAGTTGTTGCTAGATCCAAACAAGAAAATGTATACGAGAGTGATCTATGAACTGTGAATCACTAGATAAATGGTAGTTTACTCTCACTATTAGATTGAAGAATTTGCTGAGAAAAAAAATCACCCTTAGTTTTTCCTTCACAGTCCATGAGAAAGTGTACCTGCTCTAAAGGTACACAATTGTGGTATAATTTCTAGCAATTCCATACAGAAATTTGGAAACACGGAACGTTCCCAATTACTTGGCACTCTGAAATAAGTTTTAATAGAAACCAAGATAGAAGCCAAGAGAATAAAGGCACATGCCAAACCAAGGCAGAAATTAAAAAATGAAAAAACTGGTCCTAAGAACACCTGGCCAATGGTGGGAGTTAAACTGTTATCATAACAGATGTTTCTGTAAAAAGTATAGAGGCAATCAGATAATTCTACTTTTCCATGTTTAGAGGAAGCAAACAGCAAGGGTTATTTTATTTGTTTGTACCATCTAGTTGCCAGTCAGGAATGAACTAAAAATTATGCAATAAGACTCTAGAGATGGCATTTAAAACAAAATTTTTCTTATAAGAGAAACTCAGAAGATTTAAATCTTAGACTTACTTTAAAAATGTGCATTTTGGATTAAAATGAAAGATCTCATAACAATTCTTTTATAGTTTTTGTTCATTTATCGAATAAAAAAGTCATTGAAATAGAACAAAGGTAAAAACAAGATTATTATGAAGCATATATTGACAAACAAAATTACAGCTTGTCTTTGCAATCTGGTGCACTCACTATTTTTTACTTTGATTGGATTAGCAAAACATAGCTATTCCTCAGAAACAGAATAAATGGCCTAGAAGAATATTACCCTTAAAATCTTTTAAGAATCACACAGGATGAGAGATTGGCAGCTCTGTTTTAAAACTATATACACTATTGTTTGCCAGATAGTTAATGAAATATTTACTGCTACAGTGTTACTTTTAAGTTAACAAAATCATTTTTGATGACTTGCTCATTGGACATATATACACAATTTAAAATGAAATTTCAAAATACTTTTATTACATGCACCCATGTAGAAAATAACAGGTTTCAAAACTGTGCTTAACTAATTCTGACTTTTGGTTCATGTTAATAACAGAATTGTTAGTCTTGTCAGACATGTGGCTTTATGCTTTAATAAGATTAAGGCCTTAGGAGTCAAGCTTTTTTTTAGTTTAAATCTCTAGCACCTAAAATTTCTTTATTCAGTCTCCCAATATATTCTTGCTCTCCCAACTAGATCAGGGTTCTTCAACTTTGGCACTACAGACATTTTGGATTGGATAATTCTTTTCATGGGGGCTGTCCTATATATTGTAGGATGTTTAGCAGTAGTCCTGGCCTCTACTCACTAGATGCCACAGCACCACGTAACTTCAGTTGTGACAAACGAAACTGTTGCCAGACATTGCCACATGTTCACTGGAGGACAAAAGTGTCCCCCACTGAGAACTGCTTAACTAGAAGAAGAAATATGTCCTTTCTCCTACTTGAGTTCTTGGGCCCATAATCATTACCACTTCATTTTCTCTCAGGAAATCTCTCTCTCTCTAACAATCTCTCAATCTCTCTCTCTTTTCCTCCTTTCCTCCTTCCCTCCCTCCCTCCCTCTCCCCCCCACCAACCACACCCTTCTCTGCATCTCTCCATTTCTCCATTTGCAATCTGTGATTCTTCTCTGACAATTCTCCTTTCATTAAGAAAATGTAAGCATACTAATGAACCAATCTCAAGCAAGTTCTGCAACTGATATGGTTACTGTCCTCTGTGTTTTCATTCATTAGGAACTTTTACAAAGACTAACCTTTACCAGCACTTCTCAAACTGTGTTGTTAAAAAAAAAAAATCTATGCTGGTGATACACTTTTTATTTTTTTAAAAGATACGAATTCCACCAAGAACACGTAAATCATTATTCTCTTTATTTTACAATGGTATGTCTTCATAGCCATGGAATGGAGGGCCATATGTTTAATGTAGCAAGCTTCACGAAAGACTACTTGGTCCCAATGTCTAGCATAACCAATTTACTTACTGTTGCATGGGCACTATCCATCAATCATCGTGTTGATGTAAACTTTTTAAATGTCTTATAATTTCAATACATTTGGGATATTTAGTTCTTATTAAAATAAAAATGATTTAAATATTCTACCTTGTATCTTCTTATAAAACTTAAAAACACATATGAAAGCTCAATAAATGGTATTGGGAAAACTAGACAGACACATGCAAAAGAATGGAAGTGATTATTCCTTACACTAATGCAAGAATAAACTTAAAATGAATTAAAGACTTGAATGTAAGACTAGAAACCATAAAACTCCTAGAAGAAAACATAGGCAGTAAATCCTTTGACATTACTCTTAGTAATATTTTTTTGAATAAATATGTCTCCGTGGACAAGGAGAACAAAAGAAAAAATAAACAAATAGGATTACATGAAACTAAAGAGTTTTTGTACAACAAAAGAAAGCATCAACAACCTACTAAATGAGAGAAGATATTTGCCAATGATAAATCTGATAAGGGGTTAATATCCAAAATATATAAGGAACTCACACAACTTAACACCAAAAAGTCAAATGATCTAATTAAAAAGTGGGCAAAGGAGCCCAACAGATATTTCTCCAAAGAGGACATACAGATGGCCCGTAGACTTATGAAAAGATGCCTCATGTCACTAATCATCAGTGAGATGCAAATTAAAACCACGGTGAGATATCACCTCATACCTATCGGAATGGCTACCATCTATATAAATCAACAAACGAGTGTTGGTGAGGATGTGGCGAAAAGAGAACCCTAGGGCACTGTTGGTGGGACTATAAATTGATGCAGCCATGATGGAGAAGAGTATGGAGGTTCCTCAAAAAATTAAGAATAGAGCTAACATATGACCTAGCAATTTTACATCTGGATATTTATCTAAAGAAATCTAAAACACTAATTTGAAGAGATAAATGCATCCCTATGTATGAGAATGTGTAGGATGTGCATCCCTATGTTCACTGCAGCATTATTTACAATAGCCAAGATATGAAAGCAACCTAAATTCCCACTGATAGACGAATGAATAAAGCAGATATGGTACATATATACAATGGAATATTACTCAGCCATAAAAAATAAAATCTTCTCATTTGTGACAACATGGATGGACCTAGAAGGTATTATGGAAGTGAAATAAGTCAGACAGAAAAAGACAAATACCATATGATTTTATTTATATGTGGAATCTAAAAAACAAAATAAATGAACAAACAAAACAGAAACAAACTCATAGATACAGAGAACAATTGATGGTTGCCAGATAGCAGTGAGGTTGGGAGGATGAGTGAAAAAGGGAAAAGAATTAAGATGTTCAAATTGCCGTTTATAAAAACAGTTATGGGGATATAAAGTACAGCAAGGGAATGTAGTCAATAATACTGTAATAACCATGTATGGTGTCAGATATTAGACTTCTTGGGGTAGTCACTTCATAAGTTATATGTTGTACACCTGAACATATAGCATTGTATGTAACTGAAAAATAAAAAATTAAAAAACATATGTGAAAGAAAATTTAATATCTTATAGCAACTAATTCATCTGTGAATACATTTTTTTTTTTTTGCTGTTGACTTTGGTCAGTGCAAATTGTATCTCATGAGGTTCTACTGGCATCAAAGTACTGTAATGCAAATGTGTTCTGTGGTCACACTACCTTTAGCCTTCAATGTGCTTTATGGATACACACAATAGGATTTCAGAAATGGCTTTTGAAATAAAGCTTTTCTTATGATTATAAGAGAAACTCAGAAGAGTGAAGAGAAATTTCAGACTTATTTAAAAAAATACAGTTTTGTTAGCTCACTTTCTTGAGACTTATCTTTCTAGACAACCAATTCCATTTTTGGAGTTCTTCAAATGTTCTAAAGCAGTGTTTCTCAACTTTTTTTAAAAATAAAAATTATGACCTCCTCTAGGATAATTTTTCACTCAATCCTCTCTGTACTCCAATTAACTCAAGTCTTAATAAACTTTACTTTTGGTAGTCTATGTTTTATATATATACATGTACGTATATAAGACATATTGAATATGCTATTTCTAATTACATATGTCCTGTACCCCCATCCTTAAACCTTCATTGTGGCAAATCCTTTAAGTATTTATTTTATAAAGTTTATCTTGTTCTCACTAAGTCTTTTCATCCCAGAGCAATGTCCTCAGTTTATTTAACTCTGGAATCCCAGTTGTTTAAATTCCTTATCACTGTTGTCATTTGATTGCTAATATGCCTTTTAAAACATAGCGCCCAGATCTAAATGCATTATTTCACTTGTGTACAGAGTTATGGGACTATTTCAACTTTTATTCAATACACTGTGTTTTGGGCTGGTGTTTGGCAACACAGAATGTCCTCAATAAATATTAGCTGTATATATGTTTCTTGATTTTATCATGTACTTAGCTTCTCAATCAGGCAGGATTCCAAGTAAAAAATAGGTTTTCCTACTACTACCATACAATTCTCTCCTTTCTACATGCTGGGATCCCTCCCCATAGTGCCAAAGTGGTTGGCCAGAGAGGAGGCTTAGTTTATTTGGCAAAAGTGCTCATTCTTTTTAAAAAGCACCTGAAAGGGGAAATTCTTGGCAAAGATCCTCTGAGAAAAGTGTGCAGAATGACCTGTAGTGACCAGGGATACAGGACAACTGACCACATCAGAAACCTAAGGCAAGTGATAAAATTTCACAAACTTTTAGAGTTCACAAATAAGTTATCCAGGGTTCACAAGCTAATGCAGACTAACTGCCATTACCTACCAGTAATAAATAGTTAAATCCTAAAACTGTATTATGGGGTTTTAATTCTTGGCTCTAGATTATTTGTGGAGAAGATAAAATATAACCTTTAATTTGGTTTGACAAGATATCCTACGTAACAAATAAATGAATTGCTACTAGTAAAATTGTACTCAAATAATGCATTTTGACTCCTAAATCACATTCCAATTTCACTTAAAAAAATCTGCTTAAGCCAATTTGTGATGTACTTCCAGAAATATGGATGATTATTTCACACCTGAACATTTGGTAGAATTTAGTTTGATTTTACCCTGTGTTCTATACCTGAACACACACACACACACACACACACACACACACACACACACACGCATGCACGCACCCCTCTACATATCTCTATATAATCTTTTTTCATGCTGATTAACTATCACGGAAGTCAAGAGATTAACCAACAAAACAATTTAAAAAAATCTATTAGGCAACTGATTTTTATCATGTAGAATAGGATTTTTCCCTTTCCTGGCTGTCCTACAGCCTGTTTTCTGACCAAATCTGTATTCTTGCTTCTTTTGGCAAGTTATTCTACATTCTGAAATTATTCCATCAGATAATCTATTCTCCTTTGCTTTCATCCTCTGATTTTACTTTTCTCAGTAACTAGTATAGAGTTATATGGAATATTGGTTTGAAAAGCTGAGAACGAAGATTCTAGGTGAACAATGTAAGCCTTCAATTTGTCTACATCAATGCTAGAGATATATTTCCTGGCTACCTCAATAATTCAAAGAAGTTACAGAACACTCTCCTTGAGAAATTATGTTCAAAAGGCGCTGAAGACAAGTGAGATAAAAGCTGTAAAAAAGGCTTTGAATTCTCTCAAAGAAAGCATTTTTAAAGTGTTTGTTATTGTGTATATCAATCCCAATGGACACAGAACAATGACTTCCCTTATATTTGTGGAATGTGTAAAAAGCACAGCTAATATGGGGGTACTTCAAAGATGTCCATCCTACACATTCTCATACAGCACCGTATGTATTACTTTGATGTAAGAGACTAAAAACATGCTTAACACAGCTGTCTTCAGCTGCAAGCCCACATTACATGGATTTATTTATTTTTTATTGCTGCATAAATTACTATTTCGTAGGCTCGGGCTGTTCAATTGTCAACACAAATTTTATAAGCCACATTTTTGAAAAATGAGGAAGGATCATTCTAAGAAACACTACATATGGCATTAAAGAGTTATGCAATTGAATGGTGATCTGGTTACTTCTATGATTAAACAATTCAAAAATTCAAAAATAGTTTCGAAATTACCTGACCGAAAATTTGCACTCACTCATAAATACACAGCCTCAGATTAAAGTAGTGGATGCAAAACGTATAATAAGCATGACAGCCATAAGAAAAAACCATGGTACTTCAAAGAAATGTAAAAGTGTGTACTTATATATGATATTATTAAAGAACATGTACTAATGTACATATACCAAAATAGTTCTATGGAATTCTATCCCAAATTTCTCTATGTTTTTATAGGAAGATAATCTTTCCAACCAGACAATAAGTATTAACAAATAATACTAGAATAAAACATAGAGAAAGAATTGCTCTTAAATACCATTGGCCTGAGCCTCATCTGTGAATTCTTTTAAAGTCTGAAGTGTGCTGGATTCTAGAAAGAATGAAATGTCCACAGAACAAAAGCCTTAACTGTCTATGAGGCACTTCAGTGCAGGATAGTATATGTTTAAGATATGAAATGTATTTCATATATTCTCAGCCAAACTCTTTAGTTTCTATGTAACCGTTTCCTACCAGCAGTAGGTTCAGAAACATACAGGAATAGCCAGGGCTATTCAGTTGTCACTCAGTAAAAATGGAAGATATTTGTAGGTCTCATTTATTGCTAAGTTCACTAAACACTAAAAAATTTATTAGCTAATATAAATTTACTAAATTAAGGGATGCGGGAACTATAAAACTGTATTCAGAACTCTTTGTTCTGTAACATTTTCATTCATTCGACAAATTTCTATTGAATGCCTACATGCTGGGCACAGCTCTAGGCACTTTAGGTACATCTTCATGTACATCATGAACAACATGTACATGAGACAAGAGGGATATGTCAGTGAACAAAAGAGATAAAACCCCCACCTCTACAGAGCTGATACTCTACTGGGAGAAAGGGACAATAAATAATAAGCAACTAAGTGATACTGCAGATTAGAAGGTTTTAAGTATTGTGCAAAAAAAAAAAAAAAAAGAAAAAGAAAAAGAAAAAAGAAAAAGAAGAAGAGAAGAGCAGTCAAAGAAAGGACTGAAAGTGTAGGGGTGGGTGGTCAGGTGAACATCACTGAGAGGGCCAGCTCTGAGCAAAGCTGGAAAGAGATATTAGTCGAATGGCTCTAGGGGACAGTGTTCTAAGCAGAGTGGTGAGCAACTGGTCCAGAGGCCTGAAAGTAGAAATATACCTGGCATATCTGAGGTTTTTTGAGATAAGAGGATTGAACTAAAAATATACTAAAAGTAAAAATCTCCCTCTATTTCTAGAAATACAATCACATCTCACTTATGTAAATTAGAATCACAGGTATATAATGCATAGAGAAATATCTAGAATAAAGCATACTAACATCTTACTGGAGGTTATTTCTGGATAGTGGATTTTGGGTGATTTTTACCAACTTCTTTCTATTTCCCTATATTATTTTAGTGTTTTAAACTAATGATCATATTAGATTTACCAAAACAATAAGACTTTTTAACAACTATCACAAAAGCAAAAACTTCTATGTATATATATTTATAAATGACTGAAGGAGCATATTGTATTTGTCAGAAAAGTACAAAAATCATTATGCTTGGTTAATAATATCTTCTTATGTACCTTTACCACTATTTACACCTGTGCATGTGTGACTAAATATCTATACATATTTCTTCCTCCTTGGGATGAAGAAAATAACATGGACTTTAGAATCAGGCAGACCTGGTTTAAATCCCAATTCCAACTATACCAGTGGCACTATATTGGAAAAGTTATTGAAACACTCTGAATTCTCTACTAGTAAAGTGGGGATTCATACATTCATTAGATTTGTATTAAAGGCCAAGTATGTATCATTGAGGGTGCTGGGGATACTAAGGAGAATGACTTGGAAAATATACAAAAAAGGAACTACAGCAATGTGCCAAAAGCTGTGAGAGATAGGGTGCCAAGGAAGCTTGGAGGAAGAAGGATTTGACTCTTCCTAAATTATTTAAGGAAGGCTTCACTGAAGAGGTAATATTCAAGCTTCGTCCTGAAGGATTAAGTAGGAGTGTGCCAGAGTTGGGGCAGTGGAGGCTGCAAGGTTCCATATACAGAAGTGTAAAAGAACTGGGGTCAGGTGTCAAAAATCTACAACCCCCACATACCAGCATGGAGTCCTTGTGAAGCTCACCAAAGCAATGCACAGAACAATGCTTTGACAGAGCAGGGAGTATGTACTCATAAAAATGCGAGAGGTAATTCATTCCCAAAACCTTGGGGTCATCTTTGCCTCCTTCCCTGCCCTTACATCTCATTAGCAAGACCTGTTTCTCTAGTTCTCACTACTCTCCCAAAGTTCACACCTTCATTATGCCTTATTTGGTTGGAAAGGTCCCAACTGTTCAGCAAACACAGTGCTTCATAAGTATTGAATGCTTTCAATGACCTGGCATAGCATGGTTAGAAGCAGCACTGACTTGGGCAGCTCTCTCCTGGTCTACTGAATAGCTAGAAACCTCAGAAATGTGACTCACTCTCTCATGTCACTTGTAACTAATAATGCAGAAAGAGTAACAAAGAACACTTATCAAGTGCTAGGCAGGGTGCAAGCCCTGAAAATACATTGTCCTATTTGATTCTCACAACAATGTTATAAGAATGATACTACTACGGATCCCCAATCCCTTAGTCACAATTATGAGATCTAAAAAGTACTAAAAATCAATAGGTTTTTGTAAGTTTCCAAAAAAAAAAAAAAAAAGTCATTTGAATAAAACCTGAACTGAATATATGTGTGGGTATGTATCATTTTTATTCCACTTATAAATTCCCAACGTTTCCCACTGTGAAAATACATATGTGTTGGTTATGAGGCACTGCCCCAGACCTTGTTGGGCAGGTTATCTAACAAATCTATTTACTATACAATATGATCTTTCTAAAAACTGAAAAATTCTGAATTTCAAAATATCTGATGAAAGAGTTTTACATATCATGGATGAGCCAGCTGAGAAATAGAGAGGTTAAGTAATTTGTACAATGTCACACAGATAAGATATAGTAGACCCAGGTCTCAAACCTAGGCAATCTGGCTCTAGCTCCTGAACTCTTAACAATTTAACTAACTTTGCTCTAAGTGCCCAATAAACTCCAAAGACCTCCAAGGACAGCCTTAAGGTACTGTGAGTCTCACTTTATTACCCTTACTGCTTCAACTGAAGAGGCCTTCTCTTTACTTCTGAGACATCCTCTGCTTCCCAAACTACTAAGTAATCTTTGCTCAGAATTCCCTCTCTTCCAATGCTGCTTTAACAATTCCTACCTGTCCTTTTTCTGGCTCAACTTAAATGTCAGGGTTTTCAAGATAATGTTCCAGATTCCTTCAACCAAAAATGAGTGTTCTATTTCACTCTTTATAATACTTTGTTCCTCTCTCTCTCTCAATCTCCCCGCCGCCCCCCGCGCCCCCCCCCCTTTTTAGGGCACTACGCAAATTCTACCTCATATTATAGCTATTTGTAAACTTGTCTTCCAACTAAATTGTGCCCTCTTTCAGGGCAGGGAGGGACCATGTCCCATTAATCTTTATATCTTCACAGCATAAATACTGGTTTGCAAGTATAAAAGGCTAATTTTAATTAATGATTTTGTACTGATGTGTACAGGTGGCATTTAACTTTCATACAATGACAGGTTTAATCATTCCCTTTTTAAAACATTACCATTTTCAAATGGAATTTTCATTAAGAATTTTCTCCTGTTTCTCATGAGATTGAGCCTTAAAAAAAAAAGGGCAAGAAAAATAAACCATTTCCACTTATAAACAACTAGACTCCAATGCTGGTTCATCACTTGAACTTTAGTTTCCACACAGAAATTATCCTTTTAGAAAAGTAAATATGATATAACATCTTCAGAAACTTTCTACTCAGATGAATTTGGTTAGCATCTTTTAATTGAGCCATATATCCAGATAAGCTTTTTATTTTTTTGATGTTGCCCCAAAAGTTGGCCATAAAGAAAGAACATAGTGGGATTTCAGGTAGTGTCATTTTCCTAATCTTAAATAGCTTCTAAGAAATAACTGGATTTGAGAATTTTTATTTTGTTTTCATGAAGGAATTATTGAAGATGACATTTTATATTTATATATTATTCTGAGTATATAAATTCTAAATTCTTTACTATTAAGAATTTATTTCTAATATTTTCCAGAGGTGGGGCTTAAAAAAAGTGTTCTTTTGAAATGTCCATTTCTAATTTATGGAAAGGACGGCTTTTAGTGGAATTATGAGGGACTTCAAAATAGAATATTAATTTGAAAGAGGATCAGCTCACAATAATTGCATATGGAAATTTTGGTCTATTTCTACTTTGCTGACAGTTTTTTTTCTTTTTTCTTTTACTGATGGATATATACATATTATGTGTTCTGAACTGGCTTTCCAGTAATAGTAATGGATTCTTCGTATTCTATCCACTTTTGTAAATGACTGGCTAGGATTAGGTCATCAAGCAAAGTTAACTGGTCTATAAAGAAACCCATCCAACAGTCCTGATCTTAGGAGTATCATGCACCATTCAAAAGAAACCATTCTATTATCTTTCTGATAAATGTGGAAGTTAAATAAGCATGATTAAGATGTTGTACTATTTGTTCTATATGTTTTCCAGTCTCTATGCTAAAATCGACTATTTTTGTTGTTGTTGAAATGTATTTCATGGAGACACCAAAGAAGAATTTTACTCCTTTTCAAGGCAAAATCCCAGGAAAACAAATCATTTAGGTATATTTACTACTACTCCCTTAACATCTCTCATATTCGATCCTTCCAACTCCTCTTCAAATCCACTTCCGTTGCTTATAAGCATTCATCATATCATGCCAAACCACTGCAATATCTTTAATTTGCTTCGCCTGCCTCAAATCACTAACTCTCCTGAGAATTTGCCCTCCACTCAGTTGCTAGAATGAACTTTCTAAAATGGAAAGCCATTAATGTTGTTTCCTAGGTTAAACTTCTTCTCTGGCTTTTCATTGTCCCTGGGATGGTCAGCTGCATTTTGTGGCAGGCTTTCATTCCATGCTATGCTTCCTGCCTGCTCCTCAAACTCCATGCTACTTACAGCAGAACTGGGTACAGTTCATGCCAGGTTGCTTCATTTCTTCATGCCAGTGCCCAGGCTGTTCTCTCTATCCAGAAGATAAGAAATAACAGCAAATCTCGACATTTAACTATCTCTCTTGAATCTGTTAGTTGGAGTAAGGCATGGAGCCTCCGGTAAATATTCAGTCGCAAGAGATCCAGTCTCTGGCTTCCCTGAAGTTGGGTTGTCACGGCAACTTCTATTGGTCCTCACTTCATCTGCAAACTCATCAGGACCACTTTTATTAGTGCTCTTGAACCAGATATTTAATAAGAAAATGACTTTTAGGAGAAGCCCACCAGAAATAACAGATCCTATATATGCTGCTCTTATCTAAAACTGACTCAGCTTTTAGTATTTCACACTACTAATTCTGAATCACTCTACAGTGACAAATCACACTATCACGAAATATCCCATTTTAAATTCATTTAACAAGGTTGCAGAATTTAGCTATGTTTATTATTATTTGGAGGAAAAATTTCAGCAAAATTTTCCTATGGAAATGTTAGTTAACGAAGAGGTATATTCTACAGAAGAAAGAAATGGTCAAATTATAAATGAAAGAAAGTTTCTTAAAAATGTGCAGAGAATGTCTTCAATTTATGCTGTACATACTAAATAATGAGGGCCAGTCTTTGAAAGAAATATGATTTCTCTAAAAATATATTCATATTTAATATTACCATCAAAGCCTGATAAACTCTAAGCTTATAAATCCAGTCTCCTAAGATGGGAACAATTCAAACAAGCTTTATGCAAAAGAAAGCTTTCTAGCACAGTGTCTATTTTCAACTACTTTGTGATGTTTTATACCCAAGATATACTTTCAGAATGAAGATGTCTGGAACTACAGAGAGAATATATCGCAGCATTAGATGCAATGTGGCTTTCCCTCCTTTCCATTCCACAATGTTCTGCAAAAATAAAACCAATAGGCGTACTTCAAAAGTAAATAATTTCAAAGTCCTTTCAAGTTCCACTCATCCAGAATTTGATTTCGGCAGGGAACACCCATAAGTCAGGTGCCATGTCTTAAGCTACTTAATTTTCCAGCCCTTGCTGCTCAGTGCCTCTGGCACCTAGTGAGTGTTCAGTGAGGATGTGTTCAATGAAGAATGAATAAAAAATGTCCACAGTAGCAAGTGGAGGCAGTGGAATGAATAAAAGTCTGTTGATATGTACAGTATCTTGAATTCACTCAGAGAAAATAATAGGAACAGACCAAAACCCAGATGCCTTCAACAATTCTGCTGCAGTTGTTTGGCCTTTACTTTCTGACCCTTAAAGTACTTTTAAAAGTATTTAACTTATTAAGTTTCATTGCATCCCAAAGGATAATTAACACATTTATCACTTAATTTACAAGTGGAAAAATGAAAGTATAGAGATCAGAGAGAGACAGAGAGACCGAGGTGTGGGGAGGAGAAAAGGAGAGGGAGGGAGAGATACATTATATAGGAAAAAGACACAAAATTTCGCAGTGAGTTTGGACTTCCACTTTTAACACTCTACTGGCACACTTGGCACAGTTCGTGGTTCATGGCTAGAAACCCACACTCTGGGACTAGACTGCCTAGGTTTGAGTCCTGGGTCTGCTGTTCACTAGCTGTGCAATCTCACATACAACATGCGTCTGTTTCCCCTCACCTAATTAATGGGGATGATAAATTCCTACACTTCACAGGGTTGATAGAGATTAAATTAAATTATATGTAAAATGCTTAGAAAATTGTGACTCACATAAGTTCTATTTAAGTGGTTGTCATTATTATTATTCTTTCTATCAAACCAGTGAAATTAAATTTATTTTGGAAGCTAGAGTGGGGGCAGGCATACTTTGGTAGTGGAATTCTTTCTTGAAAACCAAACATGCAGAACCTCAATAAATAAACAGATAAAAGCATTTTTTGACTTAAAAAAATTATCTCATACATTTAAATGTACGATGTTGTTTTAAGTTAATCAGTCTTAAAGATGAGATTTTCACATAAAAATTTATAATTTAGGAGATGACAGTTATACATTTCGATTATCCTTAGTCTCTATCTTACTTATTTCTGTATTTCACTTTTATTGCGCAGTGTCAAGAAAATTTTGATTTACACAGATAAGTAGTTTCAAAAACTTTTTAAAACAAGCCTTCAATGAAACGAATCCAAAGGCTTAAAAGAAGAGCAAGAATTTTGTTCGAAGTAGAATTATTCAAATATTTAAGAACTGCTTACATTCCTTATGATAAGTGTAAATCAGGAAAAGAACAATATGTGTTAATAACATAATGTCATGATGCAGCATGCTCTCCATTTACTTGTTACTGTATAACTAACTGGTGTGCAGTGAAGGTAGATATACATCATTGACACAGCCTGGCATTTAACTGACTGCTCTGTATATGTGCTTGCAATACCAACCCCTGCTTTTGCAATTTTACATGTGTAAACATGCACAGGACTGAATATGGGTATGCAGAGCCACACCCTTCCTAATCAATGTCATGGATACCAGCAGTTCAAAGATAATGTGAAGTGGTGGCAAGAGACTTCATGAGTTCTGAAAAAAGAAAAACAAGTTAACAGAGCAACACCATTATTTAAATTGGTAGTTCTCCAATGTGATGACTTTAGTATATAAAACATTTTAGTGTGAGTTATTTTATTACAATTTTTACACAGTCAAATTTAAATCACATGTTTGTGGAACTCTTGAAGCACATCTGTAGAACTATTTAAAAACCACTGACCTAGAATTCTGATTCCACCTAGCATATAGAAAGTTGAAAACAATGTCAGATTCACCCTAAAAAGCAGAAAAGGCTGAATAAAATATAAAAACATTACTTGAGCCCAGAGAGTTGAGATCACAGGGTAAACAGCCTAAAACCAAAGGAAATTTGGAACCTGTAGACTGGTTCACCTGTGGCAGAACACAGAGCAAGAGACACCAGGCACTGCAAGTAGTTAAGAATCCAGCTAAATATTTAAGAAATTCCTTTAGGACAATTATAGGCTAGAGTAAGAGCACAGGACTTTTTGGAGCTGCAATAACAGGGATGATCAAATCCACTTTCAGATTCTTCTCTCAGGATTCTTCTACCAGGTGCTCATGAGAAATATGGGGGCAGGGTGGGGAACCAGAAAAACCTCTGAACAGGAGAACAAGACAGAAGAAATGCTGGAAGGAAACAAAAGTCAAAATTTTTCCAAAAAATAACTGAAGACGTCAAACCATAAGTCTACAAAACCCGGAGAACCCTCAGTAAGATCGATAACAATAAATGCTATCATATTCAAACTTCTGAAAATTAAAAATAAGGAAGAAAGCTTGAAGGCAGCCAGAAAAAGTCAACAGGCAAAATGTGGGCTTTACTGAAGTTACAAAAAAATATCTAGTTTTATGAAGCCCTCTAAAAAGTGCAGGTCCACACCATAATAAATCAACCTGTGCTTGAAAGTACAAACTGTATATACTGGCACCCGATTCAGCTAAGATAAAAACGACAAGTCCTTCAATGATGAATTGTCCTCTCCATATTATCCAATGGAAATATTCATATTGTCCAATACCTACAAGCAATTAGAAAGATTGAGTTTAACTTTCAAATTAAAAGGCCATTAAAATGCAGCACAGTTCCCCCAATCTGCCTCTGAAAAATATTCGGAGAACCTTCTTGGTCTTAAAGCTTGGAAGAAATCCCATACACTGTCTCAGATTTCCTTTTATCACAGAGCGATTCGGCCAGCTATTTGGAACGGTAGACTACAAGAAACAGAGATAAAAGTAAAATGGGAAACTATGCAGGATTTTTTAAAAGTTATTTATCACTTATACATTATTAGTCAAGGACAGCTAAACTTTAGAGCAAATCTGTTCCATACCCCTACCCAGACCACAAACACTAGGCCTAGGAAAAGAGGGACTGAACCTCTGACAGGATGCCTGCATCCCAAACCTCTGCCTTCCTCATTACTATGAAAACTGGGAAAAGAGGTGAGGCTTAAATGCAAGTCCATTTGTCTCTTATCAAGTGTGTAATGTGTTCGTTATTCCTCTTACCTTGGTGTGGGTTTTGATTTTCAGTCTATTATTTACCTATAGAATGTGAGTATGAATAATGTTAAGACCCGAGAGGGAAATGTTGATACGTTTCATATAATAAAGTAGACAGTAGATGTCTACCAAGGACATCTGGCAATACAATTTAAAATGTTAAAAGAAACAAGATAAAAAGGGAGAATTTGCATATCTATTTGCATGTGTATATTTTGATTGCTGTTTTATGTGAATATATGGTTTAATATTTTGAAGGATACTGAATTAATAATCATACTGAAATGGGATTTGCAGAATTAAGGTATTAGAACAGTTTTTGAAATGCATAACTGCACACACACAAAAAATGGGTGTTTACCTACTGACATTCTCAAACCAATATTGAAAAGTTTTTAACACATCCATTAATTCCTTACAGAGATCACAGGGAGAGAAGAGGAGCAGGAGGAGGAGGAGGAGGAGGAAAAAGGAGAAGAGAGAGAGAGAGAGAAACATTTTTATTCATTTCCTTTATGTTATGTCTACATAATATTATGAATTTCTCACAGAATTCACTTAGTTCTAAAATAGGTCTTGAAATCCAAACTTCAGCTTTTATCATTTGGGTGGCCTCATTTTGCCCTTCATCTTTCTTAATAATTATCATTCCATCTATTATTCCTATAGTTCTGCACCTAATTTTGTGAATAGATAAAAGGGAAGCTTTCAGTGGTTTCTGTCCCAAATTCTCTGGCCTGTGTCTAGCTCTCAGCTTTTATTGCCAAAGGCGTGAAGATCAAAAGATGCTCTTTGCTGAAGTGTTTACCGCCTTGTAACATACCCTCTCACAACAAAGGAGTTCATTATTTACATCTAACATGAAAGAAAAAGTTCTAAAGTAGAAGGCCTGCATCAGACAGATGCAAGTGATAGAATTTTCTTGCCTGACACACATGAAAACTCACATAATCAACATCCAGTCAATCTAAACGTCCTTAAGAGCAAAAAACATCTCTTAGGGAGGGGGTGCAGCTCTGGCTTTCTTATGCAGTTCCTTGGCTTTACCCATACCTTCAATCTTCCCCAACAGGGTGGTGACATGGGCTCCTTTCACAAGCACAGAAACATCTAGCGACAGCCCGTGGAAACACTAACCATTATTTACACTGGAAAGAATGACGGGGAGCAGCTGTGCCCAGCAGTAGACAGCTCTTGAGGCAGAAAATGGGGCTGTGTCGCCAATCTGTTATTATTGTAATAACTAATGGAAAGGAATGAAATGGATTACCAGTGCTAAATCATGCTGGGAGGTTTCTGATGCTGCTGCAGGACGCTGGCTTTTCACGGTTTATGATATCATCAGACTTCTTGATGAATTTAGTCTGGTGATCCTGCCATGGCATTAGTTTTCCACATGCAAATTCCTGGAATCTAAGTCAATTCAGCAAGTGAAGGAGACTAGGGAACTCCATTGGGTCAAGTTTATTTCAACCTAAGGGAAAGCAAAGACTAGTTGTCTTCCTATGTCTTATCAAATTTATTAAGCCCACGAAAAGACTTGTATAAAAGACATCTTTTCCCACGCTTTGTATATTCATCACTTTTTATGTCTCTGCAATGTTATTATCCTGTTCCTGTCAGAAACAGGTCTCTCTCATTAATAATATTTGCACTGATTCGCTTACTGCTTAGCCAGACTAAATTAGGGATATTTAACCAGTTTACCCATTTGTTGACTATACTCCTTGTCAGTGCGATAATTATAAACCTAATACATATTTTCCATCTAGATTAAATACACCTAGATCAGAAACTAGGTGTATATAATTCTACCTGTACAAGGCCTACCAAAAGAGTGTACAGTTGGCCTTTTTGAATGACCTAAATCCAGCAGTCCCAATGTGATCACTCATTCATTCATTCATGCTAAGAAGTTACTCGGTTCCCTTTTATAGGAATGATGTTACAGGGAGAGGGCTGCTCTCAGCAGCTGGAAAGTCAGTGGGTGCCCTAGACTTGTTCCCATGACCTACGCTAGATCTTTTCATAATTCCACATGGTGAGGCTCTGATGAAGAAACTTAGACCAAAGCTAGAGCCCACCCAGGTCTCTGTCCCCACACTCTGGTACTAACTCAGAGAGTGGCAATTCTGGAAGTAAGCCTCAGAGAGATCAAGGGATGCTATCATATTCTCATCTGTATCTCCTGTTAGACCCAGTTCCTGAATCCCAGACCAGTATTTCAACCTGGATTCTATAGACATCTCATACTGGACATACAGAAAAAGAGAACTCCATTTCTCCTTCCAAACTGACTTCTTTTCTTGCATTGTGATCTCAGTTACTGGTTCCAGCAACCCACACTCTCTTAGGACACCTGGCAATTCTTGCTTTAAATACCGCATGAACACCCTTTTCTCTTTAGTCACATAGCTAGGATCATTGTCAAGCCCCATTCCTTCACATGGACAACTACAGAAGCTTCCTAACTCATCTTCCTGCCCTTCATCTTTTCCTCCTTTAATTGTACCCTTACTCTTACCCATAATTTGTTCATGGCTTCTTGCTGCTTAAAATCTTTCAGTGGCTGGCTACAGCATGAAGGATAGTGTTAAGTCCTTTAAAATTGTAAAATGTCCTCCAAGAACCACCCCTGCTTCTGACTTACGTCTATTACTCTCTCTTACAAATGCTACCTCTCCCACTATCATGATTCATATCTCATATACAAAATGTCTTATTTTATAAATGAACTATGTTCCTTGTTCTTTCTCAAACTCCTGTGACCATGTATGTACAATGTCTAGAATTCCCTTCCCTGCTTCTCTACTAGTAAGCTCCTACAAGGAAACCAGGGACACACTAGGTTTTAGTTCGGCAAAGAAGCACAGAAAGGTAGGGGCACACCTTGTTTTACTGTGCCTCACAGACGCCATGTTTTCCACAAACTGAGGCAAGACCTTCCATCAGCAAAAAGATTACAGCTTGCTTTATTTCAATATTCACTGTATTGTGGTGCTCTGGAAATGAACCTGCAATATCTCTGAGATACGCCTATATTCTGCCATTGGGAAGTTTGGGAGTGAAGGAGAACACGATAGAAAGGAGTGGGGAAGCATAGAGCATGGAGATATGAGATTTCAGGAATGACGAGGGAACCATGTTTATTTCTTTTATGGCATTTATCTTGGTTTACTATACACTAGAGAGAAGTTCGGTCTCACACACCTCACACATTACAAGGCTTAAAGGTCAGTAGGGGTAAGTAAGGTGGTCATTCCTTACTCAGAGACAGACTACAGGCCCTGGAGCCAGACTGTCATGATCTGAAACTAGGCTCTACTACTTACAAGGTGACCTTGGGCTAGTTACTTATTATTCCTGTGCTTCTGCCTCCTTAGCTGCTAAATGGTAATCTACTTTTGTGAGAACAAATGAGTAATTTGCAAAGTATGAGATCGAACTGTATGAAATTATCATTTTTATAGGTTAAAATGATCAAATAACAGCAAGCTCATATGATTTGACCAACACGTAAAACAATGCCTACAGAACAGCACACACTCAAAAAGTGTCGTTATTTCTTCACATAGGTTCTTCTAAACCATTACTCCCAATGTGTCTGAAGTAACAGCCCTTATTTGTTAAGGTTTATATCACCCAATGGTCTTTTCTCATTAATGTCCTCTGTAAAATATCTGGTTTCTTTATAGCGGTCTCCAACCTTTTAGGCACCAGGGACCGGTGCTCCTTTGAGAATCTAATGCCTGATGGTTTGAGGTGGAGCTGAGGCGGTGATGCTAGTGCTGGGGAGTGCCTGCTAATACAGATGAAGTTTTGCTTCCTAGTCTGCCACACACCTCCTGCTGTGTGGCCAGGTTCCTAACAGGCCCCAGGGGTTGGGAACATTCAAGACTAGGGCACTTGGCTACATTCCTTAACATATTCCTCGTCCTTTCACCATTCTGGGTGACATCAGGTATCCATCTAGACAACCCATCCAATTCCTCACCTTTTTCACTTCCAGGGTCACCCACATCAAGGTCATACTTTGGTACTGATCATCAAGTGGGGCAGCTTCCCATCCAATATCCAAAGATGACCACAATCTCTGATCCTTCTAGTCCTCTCCTACCTTTGCTCTCACTACCTCTGCTCTTCAATCCCAGTAAAACTATAGTTTCTTGACCCCCTCCCCTGGCCTCACTACTTTACCCAGCTCTCTCATCAATATCTTCAACTACATTGGGCCTCTGTCCTTGTGCTTCACTTATTTAACAAAACCTCAATATGGGATCGGTTAAAAAAAATACTTTCTATATTTCTATGACCCAGCCGTTAAGCTCAGTGGGAGAAAATCAGCATTCAGACTGATGCCACTATAAATTTGCAGCCTCCAATCTCAAGTAGGCAATCAACTCTGCTCAATCTTTTACTCATCCTTCCTTAGCTTGCTCTTATTTTACTGAGCAATGTTTCAAAATTCTCATCATGCTCAAGACCACAACCAAAGACACACCCTTCTCAGCAGATGACATCATCTTCTTTTTCAGTGAGATAATTACACATACATTATCCTGGCATCCTCACACTCCCTTTTTTAGATATCTCTGGACCTAAGCTTGCACTCTTTCTTGCAGCTCGGAGGATGAGATGTCCTTCCTCTGGTTTAAGGTCCTGCTCTTCACAGATGGCCTCAATCTTTTTTAATTTCTTCAAGGACCTCATTTTATCAATATCCCCTTTATTTACCTAACCCTTCAAGCTCTCATTGCCTGTATGCTCTTTCCCATAAGCCCAGAAGCCTATTTACATCTTTTATCATATTAAAGTAATTTTTTTCTTCTTGAACCTGGGTTGCCCTCCTAGGTACCATCCCCTTCCTTCTCTTCTGAGCTAAGTGACTTGAAAAAGAGGTCTCTGCTTACTACCTCAACTTTCTCACCCTTCCCATTTACTCTACAACAAGCCATAATCTGACTTCCGCCCCGGCCGATGCACTGAAAACTTCTCTCATGAGCCCACCAATGAACCCCACAGTACCCTACCTGATGGACACATATCAAATCTCTCTTCTATTTTTTTGCTTCCTTCTCTGTCTTTTCTTTTCCAGTCTCCCTCGTGGTTTTCTCTTCTTTTGTTTGCCCCAAAGGATGTTTATATATCTTAAGGTACTTTGCTCATTCTACACAGTGTACTTGTGCAATTTCATTTACCTTTGATTTTAAACACTACTGACACAAGGTGACTGCCAAATCTGTATATCCAGCCCAGATTCTATCCCAATGCCTGCCACGTTTATTTACTGGGATAGTACACAGGGACTCAAATCCACCATATCATTTATACAGTTTTTCAAAAAATATTTACGGATGACCCACACTTCATACTGGTATTCAGCAGTAAACAAGACAGCAAGACGGACCTTTTACCTTAAGCCTTATTTCTCACTATTACCTTCAATTAAACTTTAAGGCTATAATAATACCCAATTACTGCACTTTTCCATCTTCTGTTGAAAGAAGACTAAATACTGGGGGCCTTTGAACATGACAATCTTTAAGCCTGGAATTCCTTTGCATGTTCTTTTCAATTTTTAAGACTTCAGGGGAAGTCTTACTCTCCAAGATGCCTTCTCAAAATTCCCATGCTAGGCTAAGTGCCCTTAATCACTGAATTGACTAGGATGTGCTAAAACTATAAAACTACGTGCTAAAACTATTTGCACCATTTCTTCCCCACTGGATCTCCAGGGCAGGGATTATGTCTCTCCAATGAAAAGCAGATAGCTTGGTAATAAACATTTGGGATTACTCAGCTAGATGTAATCTTTCCCCTCTTTAAACATCTAAAACACTGTGGTGCTTTTCTAACTCTCCCTAGTACTGCCACATATACCTACTTGTATATCTCACCCCTCCTCTCCTTGCTCATGCCATGTTAACTTCCTTGAGCATGCTGTGCCTCTTTCATTTCCCACACTCTTCAAAATCATGTATATAATAGGCACTCAAGAAATACTGGTTCAGTTGAACTGAAATGATGGGAGAAAACTCTCCCACATTTAGATCTTCTATCTCTGGGATTCTTTAGTGCTGTTGTGTAGTCCAGAGCTAAGATTGCCCAGGTGTCCTTCTGCCACAACCAAGGTCGAAAAGAGTGTTATCAAAAGGTATTCTGACTGTTCTTCAAGATCTGGATGTGTCATGAGAGACCACTCTGATCACATACGTGAGATCACCCATCCATGTATAATAGACTCATGGCATTTCCTCAATTCACAGAACAGGGAGGAAAGATGGATCTCTTAGTGGAATAAAAACTTCATTTGACCCATTAGATCACTATGTACTACATATCCTCCTGCAATGTGTTAAATTCAGACTCTTAAGCCCTGAGTTCATTTCCAAAAAATAAATACTTATATTCATCTCTCACAAGAAGCTTCACTTTCAATGTATATGAAATGCTCTGAGCTCTCTGAAAGGAATGATGTAAACGCAAGACATTATTACTAACATTGTCCTCTAGATAACCTCATGAGGTAAGTATTAATGTCAGAGGGAATATTATTTTACAGGCAGAGAAGTCAGCTGATTTGCTCAAAGTCAGAGGTAGTGTAAGAGCCAAGAACATACTCCAAAAGTCCTGTGCCTGTATCCACTGCCAGACCTAATACAAACTTTTCAAAAAGTCTTTCTTAGGGTGTGAAGAGAGTTTAAGAATTTTATCCTGTTTTTGGACTGTTTTTGCCCCACTCTTCTTTCTCTTTTATCAATTTTTCCTTCTCAAAAGGGAACTAAAAGAAAATGCAATGGTCAACTAGGAGTCATTTACTCCCCCACCTGTATAGCATCTGGGGCAATGCAGTTCAGTCAGGCATACTTCATTTAACTTCTATCCAGGGCTCTGAATCAAGGCAGCTCGGATCTCTGCCAGTTTGAGTTCATTCAGTTTGAGTAAATCACTGTGTCGTCCAAGTACGGCATGCTCCACCGATTTCATTCTTTTCAGTTACATCTTGTACAGGTGGCCCATATAACTTAACAGAGATCCCACTCTCCAAATAGTTTTCCAAGTCTGACACACTACATTTATTGGGATGATTCTAAGTCTCCAAACTATTTTGATGGGCCCTGCACAACAGCAATCACTTACGGAGAAGTAGAAATTGACTAGACTGAATTATATCTAGTTCCATGCCCTAAAACTTTACATCGTCCACCCTCCCCGCCAAAAAAATCAGTTATCTGGAAGGATGCAGGCCTTAGGTTGACAAGGAGAAGGAGAGAGAGAATAATAAAGTGAAGAAGATAAAGAAGAGAGGAAGATGAGAAGGAGCAATACTTTTCTTTGTTAAAAGACAATAAAACACCAGTAACTTGTTTCCTGTACTCAAGGAGAGGTGCAAAAGTTTGTTGAAGTGCTATAGCTGATCACTGATATGTTTAGATTGTGGGGCAAGGGCATAAAAAACACATCATTTATTAACGACTGATTAAGGACTGATTGTATACTAAGCACGGGGATACAAAGATGAATAGAAATGTACACTAGTACAATTCACTGAAATAATAGTTTTAATTGCTAGTAAGCATATACTGCAATGAAAACAGAGAGGAAGAACCTAGAAAAGTCATTAGGCCTTTGTTTTGTCTTTCTTAATCTTAGTCCAGGAAAGCAGCAGAATCTAGGGTGAAGATTCATAACCCTGAGACCACAGACTGAGTTTCACTGGGATAAAGACCACATCCCTTGTTCCCACTGGTTGGCACATAATCATAACAACATCCACTGGTGTGCTAGTAAATGGTTAACAATTGGCTCTGGAAAAAATAATCCTGATTTGTAGATTTCTCAATTTCCATGGTGCAAATATTCCCACGATGGCTGCTAATTTAAGGTACCATCACTGAAAACAGAGTTGGGAAGTACAGACTTATATAGCCTCAGGAACACAATGCAGTAAAATAAGTAGGAAGTGATGAGTTTTGAGCATTTGTTATTTTTGTTTTCAAGAACTTGTTTATTTAATAGCAATTAAAATATTTAAGTTTTAATAATGACTTTAACAAACAGCTCACGATGTTCCTAAAAATTTAAGTCATGAGCCAGTAAGGACTCCAATATACCACTGGACTCATATCCTAGGCATACCAGGGGGCAGAGGTAGTAATCCAGATACATGTTTACTAAAAAGCTGTTCCTCATTTCACTCCCTGCTGTCCTTCCCCCATCCTATCCCAGTACCAAGACCAGAAACAACTGACCCAGGCTCACTGTGCCCCTCTCTTTGCCCTCTTGTCTGCCTCTAAAGACCCTTAATAACTTACATCACCTCCCACCAGGAAGAGAGAGCTAGCAGTCCAGTGCTAAAGTCAGAAAGATTGGGTTTGCTGATCACTGTTAACTTTATAATTTTATCAACGAATGGGGCTACTATTTTATTGTTACTCAACAACTCCCCCCCTCCCCCGCCCCCGCACCTCTGTATTCACAGTTTGATTCAAGACACCACCACGTTTACATGGCATTTTCAAGCTTCAAAGTACTCAGTATCAGCAGACTTTCAGGTGAGGCGGAATGGGAAATATAGAAAAGAAGTGCCACTGGTTGGGGAGCAGACTTCATCCCAAGAGATTTTCCTAGAGTTGACCATTTCAACTTCTAGCCCTTTCAAGCTCCCAAGTCCAGCCTATGGAGCCTGCTTAGGTGCCTTCCCAATCTACTTTTGAGTTAAGAAATCATTTCTCTAAGGATTTATTTACCTATAAATTGTGAAAATATTTTTTTTACCTGTTTTAAGAGATATTGTGAGAGATATCCCTGTGAATATCCATTTCTCTGTTGAAACACAAACATATCCAGGAAACTATTTGAGAGAAATTCAGTCATGACCTTGAGAGAACATAGTGCACATCTACAGAATATACGATGCTGGAAGGAGCACATGCCAGAACATCACAGACAAATACAGACAAATGTAACAGCCTGCACTGATATAAACTTATTCCAACTTTTCATCCTTTATAAAATATTGTAAAACTTCCACATTTGTGAATAACACAAAAAAGGTCATAAACCGCTTAGCCTTGAAAGAGAAATACTTAATATATTTGTTTTTTTCACAATTTAAGTTCATATCCTTTACCTCATGGTGGGAACTAAGAGATATATTTGGCTAGCAGGATTTAAATTTCTTCAGAAAACATATTCTCCTAGACCAATGTAATGTTTCAAGGTAATTACCAGAAAATATATCTATTTACAGATTTATTTTATAAACTTATCATTTACCATAATTTATTTCTAGATATAGCAGATTGTTTTAAATATATTAGGTACTCTAATAAATACAATAAAAAGGGTCATGTTTCTTTTATGTTAGAGGAATAGTTTTCATACACAAAGTTTATTAAAGCTTAGTTAAGTTATTATATCTTGTGCAGTAGAACCGGTGTCCGAGTGATCTAATGTTAACTTAGGGAAGCATTTTCCAACTGTTGCTAGAAACTCAGTGGATGAGAAGATATGATCCTCTGGGCAGCGTGACAGTGTCTGGGCCAGCCAGTGTCCTCAGGGACTTCTGGCTTCAGCTGCCCTCTAAAAGCCTCCTCGGTTTACTCTAATGTCCTAAACAAACATCACCAATTTCTCTGTGAGCCTTACTGCGAAACACCGTCTTAGAGGCACAAGCTTAACATCAACTTCCTTTTGGCATCTGACACACACATAGAGGATCGCTGCAAGAACCTGATTCACTGAGCTGTATAAGAGTGATATTGTACAAACAGCAGAGGTAGGAATAAGATTTGGGTTGTGGCTCAGGCTTTCTCACTGCCTAGTCCCAAATCTGAGTAGATCATTTTACTTGTCAAGACCTCAACTGCCTCAGCTATAACATAAAGTGATTGGCTTTGATCTTCTTTAAGGGTGCATCTAACACGAGACCCCTTATGTATCTGTGAGCAGAATCAGCCTCATACTGGGCTAGGGGCTGTAGGGGAAACTTGGAGTTAACACAGACATTGTCCTGTGCTCAAGGAACCTGTAATTCAACTAGAGATAAAATCATTAATGAAGACAAATAGTTTTGAGTAAATATACAATCTAATTGAATTATGAGTTTGTAGGAATGAAAATTATCATTGCTTATGATACCTAAATGGTACTTCCTAGAGGCATATAAATCTATAGTGTAAATTTGCATCACAGAACTAGTCGATGACCTCTGCTTTTATTTAATCACGCAACAGAATAATCATTATGTTCAAATATTCAAACATGTGCTCAAAGATTGTAAAGTCATGTAATCTTAAGAGAGTCAGTTTCACCTTGGTTTGTACCTAGGAACTCTGGCTGGGCCTATTTTACATTTTCATCATGACACATTTTAATCAAGTCATTAACAAACTGATGTATGTTCAGACAACACTGACCAAGGTAAGCAGAAGTGCTAAGATTCCTCCCCCGAAAAAAAAGTTCAAACATACCACTCACTCAACATTCTTTGCTATTTTTCTAATCCTTTCAAGCAATTGCTCCCAATTCACTTCTTGTTGGATCTACAGAGACCCTGATCCCTTTACTTCTCTGCTAGGTCCTTATGCATCAGCCCACTTCTATTTTCACTTCTTTTCCTATCCAACATATAGGCTCCATGGATTATCGCTGCGACCTCTCTCTTACTTCATCCTTTCTGTCCCTAGGAAGTACTGGTTTGCAAATACTCGATTAAGAAGCAATTGACCTTGGAGAAAAATCACATGTTTGAAACTGGGGCAACTGCATATTCCTGGTTACCAGCATGAGTTGGCCTGGCCTGGAAATGCTGCTAAGCATTTCTGTTTCCTTAGAAGTAAGGGTATTTCGAACTTTCTCTGGTTCACTGTTACCCTAATTAACCTCCTTCTCTAGGCAGGCTAAACTGCCTTTGACAGTGGCAGGAGGCAGGGAGATCGACTGATGCTGCAAGCAGCCATAACTGCTGGTGAAAGCCAGGACAACTCCTGAAAGCCATCAGGAGAGTGATCGCCATATAGTAATACCTCTGGGTGAGGTATGAAATATGGATTTCTCAGTACTTGCTTTACTTATGCAGGTCATGAACACACCAGTGAATGTGTGGTTGGGATCATCGATAGCAGGCAAGAGCCATGTCTAAAGATGTCTTTAATTTTGTAGGTTCAGTTCGTTTCCTTTATCTAAAACTTAAATCTTTTCTCACATGTTCTTAGGGCCTAGAATCAAATCCTAGCTCTCCCACTTAGCTTTCTAACCTCTGGTAAGTTATTTAAACTCTCTGTATTTGGAGACAATACTTACCTCATAGAGTTAACAAGGGCATTACATTTGTTAGTATAACAGGGCCATGCCCATAGTGCTATATAAGTGTTTGCTATTATTATTGTTGTTGTCCTATGTAGAGAAGTCACCCAAATTTTCTCAGTCATAAGAATGTTAAAACTGTATTATCTCTTTCTTCTTGTTGTTTCTCCAAATATATTGTTGATGGAGAAATGGTCTTGTTATTGAATGAGCCTTATCTATCTGACCCTAATGATTGAATGCATTCTTTCTCTAACAACAAAATATAATATGCAAAATACTTCCAAACCTATATGACCTCACACAGAACTTGTTGTTTCCCACAGTTTCTGTGTAACCAAGAGAAAAATAAATATCCTTCCTGTTCAAAGCTATCCAACATTCTCCACTCTCTTATAATATTCAACGCATCTTCCCATCCTACCACCTGTCAGCCCTGCTTTCTGTTCCAGCACTTTTGCATCATTTTCCCCACTTACCACCTCCCCGTTTAATGCCTTACCCAGACTGAATCACTCTCACTTCCCTGAATGCCCCATGCACTCTCTCACCTTCAGCTTGTCCAATAAGCCGGCCCTTCTACCTGAACACTTTCTTCCCCTCTCTTATTCTGCTCCCTTGGGTAACACATAATACTCTTCTAGACTTCAGTTAAATGGTACATCCTCTAGAAAATTTTCCTTGACACCCTCAATCTCCAATCGTCAAGCTGAAAATGGTGCCCCTTCTATAGCCCTTATCCCTCTATTATTGATTAGACTAGAATTCCCCAAAGGCAGGGATCACAGCCTACTTTGTCCTCTCTGTGTCCCTAGTTTCTAGCTATGTCTAACATTTGTATTTTACAAATAGACAAATGCACTATAGTATAAGAAAATAGTTTGACAGACCTAGAGATGTTTCATATCTAAAAAGGGGAGAAGGCAAGATCACTGTCAATGTCTTCAAACATCTACAAATATCGTGGAAGGAGAAGAATATTTATTCTATGTAGCTTCAGAAAAAGAAACCAGGGCCAATGGTGTATGCTCTGGGGAGCCACATTTCAAAACAATACAACAAAGAACTTTCTAAAATGCAGAGCACGAGATACTCTGGCCAGCATTCAGCTGGGTATAACTGAAGGAGTTCACATTGGGGCTGGCAAAAATGAACTGGGTGATGTCTTGTCTCCTGGGTATGTGTAGGATAAGAACCGCCCTGGATAAATAAAAGAGAAGATCAAAGGTTATGTATTAATGCCACCATGGGTCTGCCACACCATGGAGTACTTGGGGCAAAAGAACAGTCAGAAGATTTTAAATAAAAAAAAATAATAACCCAACCTCAAACCCAGCATTCCAATGCAGGGGACAAGACTGGTAAGAGGTAAATCCAGGTCCCCTGGGGCATTCTCCATGCCACCTCCTTCATTCTGGTAGAGGCAATTTAACTTTACAACTTTCAAGAAACTTCCCATTAGAAGTAGTTTCAACTTTGAATTTATTGCATTTTCCAAGGTTACATCATTTGGGCTATACATAATCCAGAGGGACTTAAGGGGCCACACTGTAAACTGTTACAATAAATATTAATAAATATTGTGCATGATAAAACCTATGATTGCACACACGCACCCACACAAAAAGGGACTTTTCACCTTATATGGTTACTTAAAAATTTTACCCTTTCTACACTCCACTTCGTTGGCCTGCCAAACACACAGAGTACATCTACTTTAAAAACACCAATTAAAAATATTAACAACACAAAAATATATAAACGGTGATTCAAGCCAAGGACACATAAATTGACATGGATTCAGACAGTAAATTAACATAAAATGAGTAACAGAAATGGCTACAACATATAAAATGAAACATGAACAATAGCCCTAAATGTGAAAGTGATCCTCCACCCCCATCCCAGTATCCCAACTCCTCCACGCCAGAGGACAAGGTAATGATCAGGAGGGAGGCGAAATTATTGAAAGGGATAGAGGAAGGGGTCCAAAAATGATTTGGGCAGGAGATGGGGAGGAAGGGTGAGGCAATCTCATTTCACACTGCAACCTTAGGCAGCCCCATGGCCTTTTATATTCCTTACTGGAAATCCTGCATCGACAGGTGTTCAAAATCTCAAACGCCTGGGCTGAGTAACTGAGAGCAGCAGTGGAAAGAGGACTGGGCTGGGATGTACAGTCACTGAATTGACATTAATGTTATTATCATCCACGTTCTGCCATTTAACTTTTCTGAGTTTCCTCATCTATAAAACGGGTGTCCTAAAACCTATCTCATAATATTGAGAGGAATAACTAAAACCAGGCGTGAAAAGGTGACTAATTGAGCTAGAGAAACACAAAGAAACCCTCAATGATTTTGTTTGTTCAGAGAGAAAAGAACTGCTTCCCTCTCTGGTACCCAGGAGGTTGAGCTACCACTATTTTTCCGATGTTGAACTTAGCCTACCTAGGTCATGGTGGAGCTCATCAGTGTGATGCTAAGATGATGTACACACTGTAGATGATTAATGTAGGAAGTAAGGAGAGAATCAAGAAAAGATGAAAGGTCAAAGACAGTATTAGGCATAATCCTGACATTTCCTTTTTGCAATGGCGACAGACATGCACCCTTAACACCATTCCCCTGTAGTTCCTGGCGGTAGTCTAAATCTTATTCCAACCATGAATGAGCCTGAGGTCTCTGCCAGAGAACCATGCTCATAACCGTACTGTTAGGTAATTCTAAAAAAATTACACTAGTACAATTCTTTCCTTTAGTTGTCATCTATACAATTATCCCATACCTGCTGGGAACTAATTTGATAGTTCACTGGAGACTCATTATTGCTCTATCTTTGGAGTTTATTAGAAATAAAGTGTCGTTATTATAACTAATTTCGTTTCTTTCCTCACTAAAACCTCTTTATGGGCTGTAGCATTTTGGTCTATGGATTACTAAATTCAATTCAGTCTGCAAAAGAAATTTTACATGTAGAAAAACAAGGCTCAGGGAAGTCCAGAGAATTGATACGTGACATAAAATGAATTCGAACCAGACAAAAATTAAGTAACCTAATTCTTTGTCTTTTTTATATTTATACAGAACTTAGAATATTTAGAGTTTGGGAAAAATCGGAACAGCCTCAACATTTATACAATGATATTTTTAAAAATTATGATCATATCCTAACATAATTTTTAATTCCATTAGACTTATAACATATTTCAATAACTGATCCGATAGAAAAATAAGGACCAAATGTTTTCAAGACATGACCATTGGCTATGCCATTACTCAAAAGAACTCAGTGTTGCAGAGCTCACCGTCCCCATCTTACAGATAAAAAAAGACTTGTTTAGAAAAATTTGATGGCTTCCCACTGCCTTAAGCATGAAGTAAAAACAACTTAAGATGCTAGATGAGTCCCTATGGCTCTCTCCAATTCATTCTGATGTCTCCTCCTTCCCTTCTCCGCTTCCTCCATCACGTCTCTAGTCTCTTCACAATGTCGAGCTCTAGCTCCATGACCTGCTCTGCACTTCCCCGAACAAGCTCTGCTTGTTATGCCTGTATGCCTCAAAATACCCTCTGCCCCTAGCTATTTTCTTTCCGTGCATGAACACCGAGATTCAAATTGAGCTTCACTTTAAATATTTTCTGAAATGCTATTTTAGTCTACTAATTGCAGATCTCCTGTGACCAGTTCTTCCTGCGGACCCCTCCTACCCTTCGATGGCACGTACAATATGGCATAGTTCTTTCTTGGTTCACAAATGTCTCCTTTCTCTGTGAGTTCTTAAAAGGGAGGACTGAGTCCTAGGTAAGCAATTTTCCTGCTGGGCCTCAGTAACATACTGCTTCTTCACAGTCGGTGTGACAAGCCCTAGTTCTGTATCTTCATGGCTCTACCCAAGTGGAGCAGTAAAAGCAGACACTGGGTAACTGATTATTTTCCCCTTCTGTTACTACTCCCTTAAATTCAAAATAAACCTTCTTCATTCTACATCAAACAAATAAACAACAACAACAAAAAGCTAGCACATAGTGTATAGGAACAAATGAGATCAAGGGGGCAGATGGCTGTTTTGCACAGAGGGAGAGTGATGGGCATGCTGACTGCTGTTGCTTAACTATCAGTCCAAGGACTGTACCGCTCTGCAGAGGTTCACGGAGGCCCCAAGGTTGGGGTGGGGGAAAGGTTGCAGATTTCAGTTATTTACGGTATTGAAGAAGTGATTAAAAGCACTGTTCTGTTCTTTAAAGGACTTCTGATGATATCATCATACAGAAACATAATGAAGATCTTGTATATATATGTAAATACATAAATTCTGTGTTAGTCTTTCAAAAAAATGTCATAACTATTTGTGAAAAACCAGAACATCCTGGCTCCAAGTCTTGGTTGGGTTGGCCTTTCTTCAACTAGATACTTTGTGTTAGTGCTTAGAATGTGTGGAAATTGGAACTTTTCAGAATAGTCTGCTATGCACACAATGCATGTGGTTCATTCACTACTTTTAGTACTTTCTAAACTTTCTCACTGGCTTGGCCTTTTGCTTGTACCAACATCTTACTGCCAAATCAGAATACCCTGATGAATGTTTTCAAGTCACTCTTCTGCTTTATAAAATATCTTTTGTTGTATACCACACAAAAAGTAAACTTACAAATAAACACAAGTACTTTTATTCTTATAGAATGGAGTAAGTTAAGAGGAAAGAGGGGAGCAGAAGATAGCACCAAGATTTCTGGACTGGATAGCCTGGGAAATGATAGCATTATTACATTCAGCTAGAAGCCTGGCAGAAATATGAGGACTAAGGAATGGTTCATGAATTTGGGAATTAGGAAGCCACTGGAAAGGGCAGAAGCTTGACTATAAGTAGTGGCATGGGAAGTTAGGGACTAAGAGAATGAGTTCAGGCAATGTGAAAATGGGAGAGAAATGGACAGTTAGAGGTGGGAACAGTGAAAGTGAAGATTTTAGAAGTTATAGAAAAAGAATCAGTGGTGAGTATAAAACAAAAGATATATAAGGCAAAGGAGGTTTCTGACAGGGCAAGATTCCAGAGGAGATGCCTCTGATCCAAAGCTCAGATGAAGGGACAGACTTGGAAACCAAGAGGAACATTCTTTTAAGATAGAAAGGGAAGAAAATGTGTGAAGAGGGGAGAGATTTGGTGGGGGAGAGGAAGGAACAAAGAATGGTTATCTGTGAAGGGCAAGAGTGAGAAGGGTAGAAAAGGTTTAGAATCATGGTTTGGGAATGAGACAGATTCAGCAACAAGGAATGAATACAACTATTACTGATAGTAAGGGCCCATTTGAAGCTGGAGGTTTAAAAACATGCTCTCTAAGTCGGTCAGTCAGTTGATCAGTGAGCTAACAACTGCCAAGTTCTCAGGCACTGCGCAGCCCTAGGCAAGGACTCCAGGGTCCAGTCAGGAAGTCAGGAAAGTAAACAACCACAAGGCAAGGTAGCAAACTCTGTGTGAGAAGTCTACATAGGATACTTGGAAGAGAGAAGATGCATCTAATCCAAGGATGAGGAGGAATATAGTTTCCTGCGGGGAGGGAGAGGGGTTGCTTAAATTATTAACATAGTCCCACCTATAAACTTTGAGAAGAGAGAATGGGCCACTGGGAACTCCATCTCATTATCCTCCAGGATACACTAATGAGGAAGGTATATAACCATATCTCATGTGAAATCAAGTGATTCCACACATCGGCATGGAGGGATCTTGACCATCAATGCCTGAGGATGTAATTTTCATGATTACCAATGAGTTAGACAGGCAAGACAGAGTTCCATGGGAATATGATAGAAACAAAAAATACCATGATCTTTTCCCAAGCAACAAAGTGTCTGGCTATGGCTGTACATCTTGTAAGAGCCCTCTAGCATTGCTGGGAACTATTCTGGGGAACTGGCTTCCTGATTCAACTCGGGCCACTAAATTCTGGTTTAATAATTACTTGTATTCTAATATTCTCCCAGTGCCAAGCACAAAACAAATATTTTCTTCAATGCTTTTGCTAAAAAAAAAAAAAATCAATTATCTGGGCTTTGTTTCCATCTTTAAAATGCTGTAGGTATCTTATCTTATCTTTCCATTAGAAACAAATACTTCAAAAACTTCACTGTTTATACTCCTTGTCATTTACAACTCTGAAAATCAAAAGCAGCATTCAGCTTTGCTATTGGGCTTTGTTCCGTCCTCTCTGTGAGCATACCACTTTATTACTATAGAGAGGACTTGAGTTCATACCTAAGACTTCTTAATAGGAAAAACAGCACTCCATCGCTAGTAAGGTACAGTCACAGAATTGGAAGGGACCTAGAAACTACTGTGTAATTGCTTAGGTGATGAAAGACAAATTACCCAGCACTTGATCTAACATTTGTTTTAAGTGAGAGAAGACATCCTTTCATTTTTACTATCAATATAAAAGAATCTTTGTAGGAGTGAAACAGATAGCGGAAGAGCAGAATCTTTCTATGTGAAGAGATTTTACCTTGCTGTGCTGTACTAAGTGTAGCTAACATTTACTGAGGGCTTATTATGTGCCAGGCACTGTGCTAAGCACTTTACAAAGATTATCTCATTTTGTCTTTACGATAATCCGGAGAGATTTGTGACGACATTATTCTTATTTTACAATCAAGAAGTTGAGGCTTAGAGAAGCTGAGAGGCAAGTAGAGCTTGAGTTCCTGTTCTGATTTTGTCATTAACTGATGTGTGACCATCACTGGGTTACCTATTCTCACACGGCTTTGTGCAAACTGGGAACAATTACCATATCTATCTCACAGGGTGGATGGGAAGATTATGTGAGAAACTGGCCCAAAGCACGTCTGTCATGAATCTGTTTTTCCTTCTTAGAGGTACAGTAGGTACTAGAATAAACCTGAGCTGTGGAATCAGATGATCTGGGCTCAAAGCCCAGCTCTGCTACTTGTTAGCTGTGACACTGGGCATGTACTTCGCCTCTGTGAACTTCGATTTCCTCATCTATAAAATATGAAGACCAAAACCTACACCTGAACAGAGTTACTGAAGGATTAAGTGAGAGGATCCCTTATAAAAAGTTTACTTAGCCTAAGACTGCTATAAGCTAAGAAGCCATCCCCTTTTTGCCACAGAGTAACTCTCTTAAGAGTACAACAAAAATAAGGAATGTGACTTCTAAGACTGCAGGGGAGGTTTAAGAGACCTACTATGTGGGAAAGAAGGGACTGGTTAACCACAGAGCAGGTCAGTGTGGGAGATATGCCTTGTGTCCTTCTGATTCCAGCATGGGTGGATTACTTGAACATTTAGGAAAAGACAGGAGTTCCCATTAAAGGGTATAATTGAACAAGCTAGGTAACAGCTCATGTGGATTGCTTGAGGAAGTTCTCTATTAATATCAACTGAATTCCTAGGAAGCTTGTCTCCGTGGTTTCATATCTATGAAAAGCACCTTCCAGCAGG
>NW_006439568.1:1200814-1230455 GCF_000325575.1 Pteropus alecto | reverse complement strand
TTTCAAAGATATTTATAGCATCTTCCTATGAGCAGGACAATGGGGACAGTCCTTACAAAGATACTAATAAAGTCACTTTAGAAGAGACTGGTTAGATTTGATTTATTCTTTTTTAAATTTAGAGATTTAGGACCCTGCTCAAAGGTAAAATGATCCACTGTACCATGAAATAGAGACACATAATTGGGACACAAGTTTCATACAACTTCTATCCAGAGAAAGAATATAAAGGGCATCTGTATCTCAAATGACTCTCTCAAAACCTCTGCAACTAAAACATTATTTCATATCTTAGAAACTCATTGGTTGCCTGCTTTCTCAGACCATGCTGGATCTTGAAACAAAAGCCAGATATAGGGTAGAAGGTAGAGGCAGGTGAGAAGAGCAAAAAAGCAAATAAAAGCTATTAATTTGACACTGAGTTGATAGAAAACAAAATATAAAGGTATTATTATTTAATACCTCAAATGCTGTTCATACAAATAACACTGAACTTTAAGTAGGGAAGTATGGACTCACCTTTAAAAATATTCACCAAACATTAAACTTTTTTTAAAAAAGAAAGTTCTGGCACTTGACAGAGAAAACAGTTGATGGAAAATTCACCTTCAAAGACAACCTGGTTTGATAACAAAAATCAACTCAATAAAATGTTATTCTGGAATCTTCCAAACATATCTACAATTCTACTGCCCATTTTAGGGATGCACTTTTATAGTGTTCACTGTCACTATGCAACAGAAAAACAATTCAAACTATAAAGATTAACATCCTCAACCTCAAACCACTCAAATACATGAGAAAAAAACTTCTTCAAGGTCCCCTTAGGAATATTAATGAGCAATTTAATAAAAAACCTAAATGTTTCTGTTTTCTTCCTTCTTCACTCAAAAGTAATAAATACAGACATTATATTGAAATCTGGGGTGGGAAAAGGAAATTTGTGTTTCCTCTATAGCTCTATGTGTGTATATGTGTTTAAAAGCTGTGTATCTATTTCTGCAAGAACTGTAGCAGTGTTTTCTAGCATGAGAAGCTTAATAAATGGAGAATATAAACGATCCATTCCATGCGGCTTCTATTCTACAATGACTAAACCAACCATGAATGAACTCAACACAGATCCTGAATTCTTTACACAGGTTCCAAGAATTGGAAATTCTTTTGCTTTTATGGTTTTGAACAGACAAAATGACTGCTGAAGAACAGCTGAGGAAAACGTTCAAATATTGCAGTGCAATACTATAATTTGCTCATTATGAAAATACTTCAGACATCCAGCTAAAGCCAAAAATAATTCCACTGAAATTGCCCTAGTTTGATTCAGGATACAAATTTTGTGATCTGCAACAGACTACATCAGATCTCAAATAAGAATTGCCCTTATTCCCCATATTAAATCAATGAAGAAATCACATCCACAGGATACCACGGTCTATGTAACATCATAGTTCTCACAGCCTCTGGTGGTGCCTGTGCTGCATTGATATCTTCTATTTAACAGCCTCAAAGTGGGCCCTACGTCTTATGCAGAGTTACACATATGCCACTGGAATAAATAAAGACTTTGTGATCAAATTCCCATCTAAGGCGTGGGGAATCACTCTTTTAGATTGACTTATTCTCAGGTTCCCTCAAAACTGTTTCAAAATATCATCTAAGGCAGGAGTCAGCAAAATATGGCTATTTTGGTAAATAAAGTTATATTGGAGCCCAGCCATGGCCATTTGTTTGTACATTGTTCTACACATGGCTGCTTTCTGCCAAGACAGTACTGAGTAGTTGTGGCAGAAACCACATGGCCTTCAGAAGCCTAAAATATTTATCATTTGGCCCTTTACAGAAAAAGTTTGCTGGCCCCTGACCTAAGGGCATCTGTTGGATCAATTAATCACTGGAATGTCATTAGGAAAGAGATGTCACGTAGCCAATCTCAACATGGTGGGGGCTGGGGGAGGTGGTCAGGCAGAAACGGTACCATACAAGAACTGGCCTTAAAGTGAGATAGCAATTACTTCTTCCTATCTTTAACTGCTTTCCAACAGCTTTGTAAAAACGTGAGCTCTGCTAGGTTAAGTCCATATAAATTTTGCCAAAAATACAGGACTAAAATAAAATCTGGTCATTTGATGAGACACATTCATTCATTCACTCATTCAACAGACTGAGTACATACTATGTGCAAAGTACCAAGGACATAATGGTGAGCAAACAGACAATGTCCGCACTCATGGAACTAACAGTTCAGTGGGGAGGCCAAAATTCTTTAGGTAACACAAATGTATATAAAATTGCTACTGTAATTGATTTAAAAAAGAGGTCATGGTGCCACTACAGTGTATAATGGGGTTATGACCTAGTCAGAAAGGTCAGAGAGGGCTTCTTAAGGAAGCATCACTCAAGCTGAGAATTGAGGGCTTAGTGGGAGGGTTAACCTGGTGAAGAGCAGAGGGAAGCAGTCTAAGCAGAGGGCATGACATGGGCAAAGGCCTAGAGGTGGGAGGGAGAATGGTGAGTGTAAGCCACAAAAAGAAGGCCGGCACATTTGGAACTAAAAGAGTGAAGAAGGGAGGGGTAAGAGGTGAAATTGTGGGCAGATCAAGAAGGGCCTGCGAAGTGCCATAAACAAATTCGGAGTTATTGTAAAGGCACAGTTAAACCTATTAATCCCTGGGTGACAGTCTTTCTTCCTTGAACCACTACTGTGTTCTTGATCAGTCAGTGTTTTTTCTCCCTTCCTTTCCCTTCTCTTTTCTTATTTCTTTTCCATCCCATCTTTTAAAAATCCTGAACCAAAATCAAGCTCTATTTTGAATACTCACTTAAGTCTTCATTATGTTCAGTGAGCAAAAATCAAAAAAAGAAAACAAGATAATAAGGAATTTACTTGTACATCTTAAACTAATAAAATGTTATATGTCAACTATATCTTTAAAAACTGGGAAAAATAAGTTGAAAAGCAAAAAACAAAAAATTTACTACGTAGTTGTTCGTGAATGTATTAATCATGTATAAAGAGCATTATGTGGGCTGCCTCCATCACCCTTTCTGTCTGGGGAGGTGACTGGGTAGAGATTTTCACACGGCCATGGGATGCCTCCTGCTAGGAACAGCAAATTTTTAAATTTCAATTATACTACTTGATGAATTCATTTTGTGACTGAAAGACAAGGAAAGGCATCAGGGGAAACTAGTGAAAATAGGAGGTAATAAAGAGCAATGAAAAAGTCCCAGGAATAGGACACGTGAACCATGGCTTAGCCACTTATTAACTGTGTGACCTTAGGCAAGTTGCTTAAGTATTCTGAGTTATGGTTTCCCTGTTTGTAAAAATGAGTGTAATCAGGTGTCCATCACAGAGTTGTAATGAGGATTAAATAAGATAATATAAAAGTTTCTAACATCTAATAGGAGATCTGATATTGTATTCTTCTTTCCTCAATAATATTAGTCTATTTCTGATATATATCATGGGACAGGGAAACTGGGGCAAGTGGCAATCGAAGATATATATAAGGAAGTAAAAGTGGAAAAGTCTTATCTGCAATTATAGTAGGTGGCTCCCTGTTGAGTTATAGTGCTTTGTAAATTTTACCAACTTTTGTTCTCTTACCTAATGACTAATACCTTAAAATGACTTAATCCCTAATCTTCCTAAGCAAGTAACAAAAATACATAAAGTCAGAGGTACAGATGAACCTTTGATAATGAATTCAAAGTTATTCTAGATAATATTTAATGACATATTTGAAAATATTTATAAATTAAAAAACAACAGTCCTCAGCCTGACACTTCCCTTTCTTTGCAACATGCCAGCAAACATGCCGGCATGTGCTGTGCACCAGGCTGCTAAGAATATCCTTGGTAATCACTGTGATTGGTTTTAAGGTAAAGATTAGCAGTATCAAAGGAACTAATTATTTCTACATATAAAATCAGCCTTACTCTGATTCTCAGAACTCAGAAGTACTAAAAAGTAAAAATTATACTTTAGACAAAGATGGCTTAAAGAACCACTTCAAATGTTTTATTGTGCAACTCTATTCATCTTATAAGTGTGTTATACCTTTCTGATTGGGAAATACTAACGTAAGCACCATGCTCTTCTTTGTACCTTTTAGGAAAACATTAAGTACTTTGAAATGTAGCCAGGTTAGCGCTCTGAGAAAGAGTCCAAGGTTGTGATTGGATTGTTTGTTTTTCCTTCTTTCAACTGATGAAAGGCACAGAGAGTGAAGTGGCCCAGTTAGGGGCTATTATAAGTGGAAGCCGAGAGTCATGGAGTCCTGGCTTCCCCAAGAGAAAAATCAAACCATGCTTTACAACTGAGCATTTAGACAAAGCTGAAGGATGAAAGTTTAAAGTATATTGAAATATTTAAGCAAGAAGCCAGTTGCCAATTATAGACGGTTTTATTAAAAACAAACTGGATAGTTCTAATAGGTCAAAACAGAATGTGGGGAAACAGCCTAAGGTTTCTTCGTAGGCTGAGACTCTGCATTTTTAGAACCAAGAGCTTACAGCGGCAAAATTTTCTTTAGTTATATATAACCTTAGTGATAAATCACTCTGTCCACTTGTTCAGTTTCGGGGAAACTTTCTCACATTTTCACATTTAGAAAATCTTCATCCTAACTCTTTGAAATTTATTTATCATAATTCATATTATCAGGTAGCATTCAACTAATAACAGTGTCATGGGAAATAAAATGGCTAAAGAATTCTGGACACATCTTGAAAGGACTGGCCAAGTTTTAAGAGCATGCAGTTATTAAAAAGGAGCACTTATAGAGCAGATGTGTGCTTGTCAGAGACGTTGTATAGAGAAGGTGCCCTCCACCCTAGGAATGAGCTGCACAAACCCATCTTCAAGGTCTTCCAACTCTGATGATGTTTTATGATTCTGAGACTCTTCTCTAAGCCAGTTTGTTTTTTCTCTGCATGACCTAAGTCACGTAACAATTTAATATTTGGTACATTGCTGGGTAACCATGTTTTACACACCAAATACTGTCTTTTGGTAACAAAGTTTTATTAAAATGGTGACACACTCACTCTAGAGATAAGAAACAGAATGTTGCTTCTTTAAAAGGAAAAGTATTTCTTATCTTACCACTGCCAATGTCTATACAGATTTGCTTTTACTTTTAAAGCAATTCTGATTCTCATCTTTTGAATTCAAGTCTTCATAATGAAGTAATCTGTAAATATAATAGCAGCTTCTTTCATGAAGGGAAAACATTTATGAAAATAAACGTCCTTCTGCTGTTAAAGATGAATTACTTAGATGTATATTCCAGTTCTTATTTCATTTTCAAATTCTCAACTTTCAGGGCCTGAAAAGGTGGTACAGTGGTCTAACAGTATCTAATGATTACTATATTTTTAAAAGTATTCAAAACAATTTCATATTTTTAATTGGGTAAAGGGGAAAGAATTTAGAAGGGAGGTAGAATAATGATTATGAGTTGTGATTAAATCCTGCAGAGGCCAAAATTATGACTTTAAAACAACAAACAGATATTTTTCTGAGCCAAGGACAGTTCTCATGGACTCCAGCCAGTTTCATAAAGTCCAGACAAGTGGTCAAGTTTCCTTGTTAGCTGTGGATCCCTTCTGAAGCCATACGGTACAGGCTTCTAAAGTGAAAGTGAAGGAAGGGGTAAAGGTAGGACATTAAAGAGGATGGTGAACTAAATATCTAGTAATAGGAAAATGGTTATATTAATAATGGCACTGTCATTCAATGAAATGTAATGCTGCCATTAAAAACTGTGGAAGGATAATAGCAATGGATAATATCTCCTCCTCTCCTCCAAAAAAAAAAAAAATGCACATGATCATAGACATAGAAGAGGAGAAAACCTATAAGAAACTGTACAAAAAGATGAAGAATACAAATCTTAGCATAGTCAGATTAAGGATAATTTAAAAATTTTTTATGCTTGCTTCCCCATTTTTGGTGCTTAACATATATTACTTTTTAATTAGAAAAAAAAATTATAAAGGGAAATGATACAAAAGGGAGAAGAAAAGAAAACAATACAATAATAATAAAGCACTCACAGCAGAAGGCAGGCGAGTGTTAGTGCCTGTGCAATGAATGTGCTGCACCCGTGATGGAGGAAGTGTACACACTTGGCAATTTGGTGCTTTATGTTAGAGCCAGCAAACTTCTACTTTAAAAACTAGAGCAAACAGACTGGAAGAAGCGGACTCCTACTAAAGGCTAAAAATAAAGATACTCTGGATCCAGGCCTCGGGATGTAGCCACCATCAAGTTAAAATACAATCATTTCTCACCTGAAAGTAATTAGCGTGTGTATGGTAACTTGTACTGAAGAGAAGTAGGGTGGATGCATGAGGTCTCTTATGACACTAATAAAAAAAAATGCATCCTTTAGTTTTTAAGATCAACATCTGCCAAGGCCAAATGTCTTCGGTCCACTCCTCAGCTGCAACTGCAAGTAATAGGGAATTCTGATCCAGACATGAAACCATGTAGATCAGCAAAGAACACTGAAAGGTTCAGTAACAAGGAAACAGGAGCCTTTCTTTAGCTGCTACAACAAAGACTTCCAGACTGTTTACCCATCCTTTCCAGGATGAGAACTCTTTTTCCATAACAAAAAGTTTCCTAATTCCCCATTGACGGTAGTTGTAGTTTTCCTATCCATGGACTGAAAAAAGATATAACCACAAAAGCCTACAATAAATTCAGAAAAACAAGTAAATGGCTTGTATGCTATCTATCACAACCGTATCCACAGCTATTCTGAAGACATATTTCACAGGCAGCTTCTCATAATGCTTTTGGAATACAGATTGGAAAGCCACCTGACAAACTTAAAAGCTTCCAGGGGTTCCAGGTTTACAGGTTGAGAACCACTGCCACGAAGCATGTATTATATAATGGACCAAGGCTATCATCTCAAGAACAGTCTCTCTCCAATGGTCATTCCTACAAATACAGTTATTGACCATCTGTATGCACACACTCACGAAAGAAATATACAATTTCGTGGTGAGGTGCCAGGTAGAAGAAATGAAAACAGCCGTGAAGAAGTCATATGTTGTGGGGACCAAAGTGTGTGGAACTTCTGAGCCGAGGGTTTCTTCTGTTGGCTCTGTGACAGAGGTTTAGCATGGGAGGTAGGGATGTGAGAACCCTGACCTGCGGGTGCGGGGAGGGGTGATCTTTTCTAAAAAGTATGGGGTTGTTTTCTTTATCCTTATAAAGCCTTCCTGTGTCAACAGGCTGCCCACCTCCATCCCCAGCAAAAAACAGGGGCAGCCCCTAAATGCCAAAAGAATAATTGTCTGAATTTTGCATGCTGAAATTGACTTGGCAAGCTCTCCACCTTGCAAAGAACACAAAGAGTTTAGTTTAGTCTATGTGTAAATGCTTTGCAATCATTACCAAAATATCCAAAACAACACGCTCAAGGGAGGGTAATGATTCTTTGTTCCTTTCCCCCAACCCCCAACTCCCTTAATTGTAAGCTTCTGACATCCATTTATTTACTTATAGCTCCTAGCAGCAGCCACCCTCCTTGGTCAACATGCACTCTTGGCTGCTCTGGGCGCTTTCTAACAAAGGATTACAGGGAACCACACACAGTGGGCAAAACCCTCAAGCTCAATCTATCCCATTCCCAGGGACTCTGGAGGTCCAGATCTAATCAACAGGGCTGGGAAGGGTCTCCCCTAATTAAAGAACACTGGAAACATACTCCTTCATAGAGATCAAAGCGTCTGAGGGCTTCAGAAAGGGCTTGGTCCACTCTCTTAGAGAAAGATATAAGAAGAACTTGACATCAGTTTGAAGAACTGTGATATCAGTTCGACACAAACTCATAGGGTCTAGCCAGAGCCACACTACCTAGGGCAAGAGTTCGTCCTTCTTCATGTTTTTTTTTTTTTGATGCTTTATGATGCTCCTTGATGCTTTTTGACATAAGCAGACCTGCTTTATAACAACTCCTTCTCTACCACTTAGAATAAGTTGAATAATGGAGAGCAGTGAAGGGACATGACCTTCATTGGTGCTACGCCCTAATCTCAGATTTGACCAAACCTAGATATTTATTCTTTCTCCTGGTGCTCTTTGTTCTCTTCTCCTCTCACCACTTCATGATGCAGATCTCTGGTGAAAGGCCTCTGGCCTTTTTGATTTTGCTGATGTAGTCAAAGCTGTATCATGAGTGCTGAGGAGATGTCTCTTCTATCTTTAAACAGATCATTATTCCTAATGAGAAAAACTCAGGCAACAGAACATAGGCTTACAAAGGCTGGGTAGGTGCTGAAGCCAGCTGGAATTCCTGCTCTACCACTTACGAGTTTTGTGGCTTGGGGCAAATTGACTTAAGCTTTTTGAATGTCAGTTTTCCATGAAGCACAGATTAGTAGTAGCATTTGCTTGATAAAGCTGTTTTCAGTATGAAAGGGAATAGTGTATATAATGTGCCTTAGCACAGTGCCAGGCCAGGAAGACAGTAAATTGTGTATCGCGGTTGTGTTAAGATTTATAAAGCCTTGGTTGGTGGAAGAGGCACGCCAGCGAGAGCCTAGGTGAGCAAACCCCTTTGAATCACCAGCCTTCCTCATCTTGTTCAGAACAGTTATGGCCAGCTTCGACCAAGAAGCCGGTCACTTCATGTTAAGTCCCTCCAAACTGGCAGGATCATGGTTCCCTATCGCTTCTCTTCTAAACAACAGGCACTGGTTCCTGGCAAAATTCCAATTTCTTCAGTTTGTCAATCTCCATCTTGGCAAGGCACAAAATAACACACTCTCTGAAAATACAGGGTTATCACTGACTAAAAGAACTGTCCCCCCTTAGGAATGTAAGGCTGAGTAATATACTCCACTCATGATGCTAAAAGACAAAAATCCATTAGTTATTTTCTTATCTCATTTGATGTCCTAAGAGGGAAGGCATGTCTGATGAACCAGGAGATAAAATTGTATCCTTGTATCTCCACCAGGATAAGTTATATGTCCCTGTCATATGCCAGGCAATGGGCACAGAATTTTATATATGTAATCTCAAATCCTCCCAACAATCCTGCAAGATATTGAGTTCCTAAGAGATATAGTAACTTGCCCCAAATTAGACAGCATGTAGTGATGGGGGCAGTTATAACTCGGCCTGGCCAGCTCTGGAGCCTGCGCTCTTTCTCCTGCCATGACCGAGGGAGATTCCGAAAAAGAAAACTTTAAAAGTGGAGTTCCAAAACTGGCCTAAGAAGTGGCAAATGAGGTTACAGCAGCTCTCTGCTCCTGGAAATTATTTTCTCTCTTGGCTCCTGGGACAAACTCAGTCTTCGGCTTTTCTCTCTCTGGTGGACGCACAAGCACTGGTGGCCTTTTTTCTTCTCTCACCTCACACCTTTTTTCTCTTAAGATAACTATGTCTTAAAATGTTTATGTATCCAATACTATGTCCCTGGTACTTTCATTTTAAATCTTTTACTATCGACATTTCTAAATATATATAAAGTAGAAAAAATTATATAACAAGGACCACAAACCCATCACCCATCTTCAACAACACTCAATCCTTTGGCATACTTGTTTCTCTTCTACCCTCTGCCTTTATTACTTTTGGAATATTTAAAAGTAAAGTCTGGGACATCAAGTCATTTTGCACTTAGATATTTTATTATGTATCTCGAAAAAATAAAAGAGACATTCTCTCACATAAATACAATGCCATTAAAACATCTAACGAAGTTAACAGTATCTTACTATCGTCTAATACAGTCCACATTCAAATTTCCTTGGTCTTCTTTTCTCACACCCCATGGACAATCAACAGCTTCTACCAAGGCAACATTCCATTGCCTTGTTGACGACTTTCAGGGCTTTATCTCACTTGTCATTTTCTCAATAGGCCCCCAAATGTGAAAGCAATGTGACTGAATAAATTAGTTTAATTTTGTTCCAAAAAAAGTTCTACTTATCATTATATATTGAGAATATTTCCCCATATTATTAAATATTCTTTGAATATCTGACTTTTATTGGCTGCCTAGTTGGTCAATATACAGGTATTCTATGATTTATTCAGTTATTTCCTATCACTTGTTGAACACTTGGTTGTTTTATCTTCACTATTATAAACAACGCTGTTATGAGCAGCCTTAACTATGCCCTCGGTGTACCTTTCTACCCTCATCTTTCACCAATAAATACCTCTTTTGCTTCGGCCATAGAGATGTTTTGATATTCATCACAAACTGTGCTTTTCATCTATCTTAAACCTGTACTACATGTGACCTGGACGCTTTTTCTTATCCTCCAAGGCCCAACTTATCTCTGACCAGCTTTCACTAATCCCTTTGGCAGAGTTAGCCATTTCTTCTCAAATGCTCCCAAAATACTTTGTACATTGGACATTATTTATAGTATTTATTGGTATTTTTTATTTAGTCATGAACCTATATTTCTATCACACTAAATTGTGAGTTTCTCAACACCTCAGTTTTTCATCTGTAAAATAAGAAGAATAATACCAATTTCATGTGTCTGAATTTTCAAAAAGATATAAAAAAGATAGTAAGTATGAATTATTACCTGACAGATAACTGGGGCTTTAGAAAAGGTAGTTTCCTTTATTTCCCCTAATAAGAGAAAGTATAAATGTGTCGGACGAGACATCTGTCTGGGAGGCAAGGAGTTAAACTTTCCCCAGTTAAATTGAGTATAAACTAAGTATATCAGAGATTCTGGGAAAGGAATAAAATGGTTGCAAGGTCAAGTACTGCTTAGGGACTTTACCAGTTACAACATTTTCTCTGTAACAGATTATCTCTTAGTCTAGTCACAGGTCCTTAGATACAAGGGAAAGATAGGAAAGATATCGTGTTGGAATCTATAGATGGGAACTCTTGATCTTTGAATCTCTTATTTGCCTCTGAGCTTTCTATTATGTTGTGTGGGAAGAGGAAGCCAAAGGCACTTAGAGTGACTAATGGGTGAGAAAGTTAAGAAATTCATGTAGGACTTTGGGTACTCTGAAAGGTGTGTATTAGAATTCACATTTTTCTAGAGCTGGAAGAAACAGAGGTTGGTCAAAGGACTTGGCAGCGTTGCTGTGAAGAGAGCAACAGAGCTGCAGGCAAGAGATCTGGGTTCTGGAGCTGGCTCCATGTATGACATGGGGACATCAGTTAACCTCGCTGGGCCTTGGTTGCAGAATAAGGGGATTAGACAAAATTAGTTCCAAGAGCCGAAGGGACAAAAATTCAAAGAGAATAAAAAGGTTGAGTGACTGGCTCAATATCATCATACTTCTAAGAAACACCAGAGAGCAGAGTTGGAAGAAATATGAAAAATGATGTAGTCTGAAAACTGTTTAAAGAATCATATGATTTTCAAGAGCTCTGGTCTAGTGTTGGGAGAATGGCATTTTAAAATGCATTTAAAGCTAACTTGGACTATATGAAAATAATTTTATTTTCTTTTATATTCCACAAAGATCTGGAAAACATTCCCAGCCCTGTGTCAACCTTAAATGAAAAAAGAAACTTTAGAGAGCCACTGATTTGTAATGGAAAACTCAGATAAATCAACTATTTATACTCTGAGATTTTTATATTTCTTTTTGTTCTTTCTTCAGAACGCACGGCTAAGAAAAGCCATGACGTAAGTGTGCTCTATGAGACCTCATCGGCAGGCTGTTTATTCTGCATCTACAGCCTCGCAGCTTCTCTGACTATGGTACTTAGTGGACAAGTAACCAAAAAACACATTCGAGCTCCCCCACACCCATGCCAAAAAAAAGTGCAAGTTTTGATTTGCCTAGCATGAGCCTAAAAGAAAGAGGCATCAGAATACCCAATTTTTCATCTCTGGTCCAAGGTTTATTAACCAAAGTTATTTAAGCTTTCGGAATCTCAAATTCATGTTGAACTCCGGGGAAATAATTATCTATCTACTAACATACCAAGCAATAAACCCAAGAAAGGTATTGCAAGCACTCACCTGATAAGCTGGAATAAATCTTCACTAAATGCTTACTATCAAATTCCTAGATCTATACCAAAAATTCCAAATGAGATCCAACATCTGAAGAACTACTGTGATCTTCCCTAAGTACATACTTTCACTCATCACTGTTTTAGTTGTATTTAATGTCTAGAAAATTTTGCCTAACTCCATGTATTTCTTTAAGAAATATCCAGCCTAATAGGCCTAACGGGGTATAATCACAATGTGTGTGAGACTGTGCTGGGTGAAGGAAACTAAACTAGGTGGTGTGAGGAGCTGCTGACGAAGCTGAGAGTGTTTCATTTAGAACAAAGAATATAGCCCTTCCCATTGTAGGACTACAATGTGGCAAAAGGAGTAGCCTTGTTCGATTTAGTTCTGGAGGCAGAAGCAGGATAAATGAATAAAGTTCTTGGGAGCTGGATTTCAGCTTACAGGTAAGCACTTTCATACACTTAGAGCTATGTAACAATTGAACAGGTGATCAGAGAAGATGTTGAGTGGCTGGTACTATGGGGGATGGAGGAGATGACTACTACACTTCTTTCTAAACCTCATATTTGATTTTTCTCTTTCTGTAACTCTGACATTCTCTTAGGATTCAGAATCTTTGAGAATACAAACCTGAATCAAAGTCTCAAGTTTTACTCCCCACTGTGAAGCCCCATCCATGCCCTCCCTGCAAGGAAAAATACCATTAAGAGAACGTTTCGATGTTTTTTACTGAAAATGGAAGAAAAAGATAAAGGTGGCCATTGCTAAATTAGGTTATCTGATTTTCAGTGTGTCTTTTTTTAGCCATCAGATAGCTTTACTGCAGCTGGCTGAATTTAGTGTCTTCAAATGTGGGTGACTACGGCAATAAAAGGAAACACAATTTTTTTTTACTTTTTTTTTTTTAATTTTAAAAGAAACCAAATAAAATACTCAACAGGATTTTTTTCCCTAATGTGGCCATGCAAGCACAACCTGGCTGTTTTGCAACTGAGCACTATTAACATCTATTTATAGCCAGTATTTTCATAGATGAATCACATTTACCATGAGACAGTTAACAGTAAGGGCTCGAACAGCTCGGCTGAGAACCCCATAATCTTTCTGCATATCTTTCCATTCCCCTTCTAGAGAATTAAGTTATAGTTTAATGGTTCCATGCAGAGAGAGGGGGGAATCCAAGTGAAATGTAAAGCTAGCAGACAGCCCGCTCCCAAAATTCAGCAAAGTGTGAGATGCTAAACACATTCAACTTAAAGCCCTGGGCCACTCCCAGTTCTGTCCCTTGGTGATGAGTGACCATAGTTAGCACAGACTCATTCTACATTATGCAGCCATCTTGACATCAAAACAATTCACCCCCTAAATTTCCTACCAAACTGAGTTTAAATGACACTGCTGTATAAAATGTCACACACATAAAAACAGGACTAATGATTCTTAAAAGCGCTGTCTAATAAAAAGGAGGAGTGTAGCAGGTGTTCAGCTCATCTTATGCATGTGAGGGTGTGTGTGGGGAGGTTAGGATGAGGGAGACCAGAAGGTCTGGGTACATATGATCAAAGATTTTCAAAATTCAGTGACATTTACTGGAGATTTCTACCAAGTCTTGGGGTCCTAGCATCACTTCTTACCAGCACATACACACATTCTCATTCCCTCCGTGTCTGTCTGTCGTCTGTCTCTGAACTTCGTGTAGCCACCAGCACTACCTTGATATTGATATTAATTTCTTTGTCTCTGATATCTCCTATCAGAGTCTCCATCCTTAATTTACCTTTACCAAGCCCTTTCATACGGTCTTTACTTCAGGCTAAAACTCTTTATGATTAGATGAGATAATACATAGGAAGCACTTAAAACAATGCATGTGGTAAGAGATCTATGCATATTAGCTACTTCTATTATTAAATTCTCATTACCATTTTTCTAAATTTCTAGCCAGTGGTTTACAGATGAATCCTCTTTACCATGAGGCAGTTCCAACTCAAAGCCAGCTAGCTCTGCTAAGTCATTCAATGAACTCCTGCGTAGGTCCAACTCTGCTGGACAATGGGGATATAAGTATAAACAACAGGGCTCTGTTTTCACATAATGTGAACAGTAAACTTATTACCAGGTACCATTATCTCCATTTTTACATTTGAAGGCTCAGGGAGGTTTAGTAACTTGTCCAAGGCCACAGAGCTAATAAAGTGGAACACTGATTTAAGCCCAATTCCATCCGATTCCACAATCTTAAAACTTTCCATTTTGCTATGCCCCATTGCCACCCGCAAGATGCCAGCAAAGTAGCTGAGAAAAGCACATTAAAGAATAACAATCCATTCAAATAAGTTTCTGTACACAAATCATGTATGAAAACAAAACATCTTTACTGAATAGGTCAATTGCTGAAAGGGCTAGGTAGTTGTGAATTCCTGTTATTCAGATATTTGTGTAATTCCAGGTACCCATAATTAACTATACTCATATCAACAAATGGAACATTAGTCCAGATATGAAAATATGCTAGCATAAACGACCTAACGCAATATAGGACACAGGAGGCGCTTCATATGTGTTTGCTGATTAACTTAATGTTGAACCAGGATTTTTCCTTTACTATGTATGCCCTCCTACTATGTAGATCCTGAGTAGACACAGCACAGTGATTTGCTGGACATTGGAGCCATACTGCCAAGTTGGGACCCGGCTCTGCCGTTTTCTAGCAGTATGACCTTTGCCAAGTTACTTAATAGCTATAAGGCTCAGTTTCCTCCTCTACAAAATGGAGATAAATAAGTTTTTGTGAAGACTAAATGAATTACCCAAAGAAAAGCATTTAGAACAGAGCTATATTTGGTAAGTATTGAATAAATGAAAGCTATCACTATTACTATTATTTTCCTCTTCAAATCGAAGTCATTTTTACTGGCTACCTCAACATCATAGTAAATGATCAAGACCAAAACCAATTTCTTTCCTTGAGGCTTTCTGACGTTCCTTTATATAAGCAAAATATCCTCCTTTCCACCATTCAAAGAGGAAAATAAACAGGTACATGGAAACTAAATTACATCTAAACAGCACCCAATTATATAAAATAAGCAATTTTTGATATGTAAGATTAACACAGAGTGATTAAGAAACTTTAACTTGTATAGTAAGGATTTGGCTAGGGGGTGTGTGCACTGGGGGAAGGCAGTAGGTAGAACAGGCTATTTACATTTGGCCATTTCCTGTAACTAAATTAAGCAAATAACTTCAAATTCTCTACTAGTCCTTTTCCAGCATAGACACATCCTTAATAAGATCCACCATGATTTTAACCAGCTTAAACCCAAGAAAAACTGACCAAGGTCACCACATAAAAAAAACAAAGTAGAATCTGCTTCTTAGCGCCAACTGCACTGTACTGTATCCATAGATACAAGACAACAGAGAATCACAGAATGCTAAAGTGGGAAGTCCCAGGACCTCAGAGATCATCTAGTCTCAGGTCCAAATCCGGCTGTCAGGGGATCTATTAGGGGGTAAGGAACAGGGTAGCAAAGAACTCCTGATTCTTGTTCCATCATGAATGACCTACCTAGCCTTTTTAGCAATTGACCTATTTATAAGCGACAACCCAGAGCCTGGGTAATTAAATGCAGAGCTGAAATCAGAAGCCAGGCTTCCTGATTCCCAGTTCATCACTTTCCTATGCTCCTGAAGGCTGCCATCCTATGGCTTTGCTAGTCACTGGTAAAAATGGATTAGGTTGTGTTAAACTGACAACTAAGCAGTTTTTCTCCTTGCAAAACTTATCAGGCATTATATCACTGCCAGCACTTTATGAAAAGAGTAAGGTATCATTATTTGGTATAAACAAAATCAACTTTCCATTATTTTTTCTCAGTAACCTAAAAATCCCAAACCACTGTTGCTATTAGAAAATTTTTCTTTTCCTCAGTATGCACCCCTGGGCCAAGCACAGATGCATTAAAAATTTGCCAAGAGAAACAATGAAGTCACTGATAATACAAAGCATGAGAGTATCATGAAATTCATGTCTTTGTTTTCTTCCCCTCGATACTTAATTACTTCTCATTACTGATCATTTTGTGGTTGTTGGCAGAAGGGCAAGGAAACTCCACCACTGTAAACACCAGGAGACATACACTCCTCAGTAGACCAGAAGTCTGCACATGATGAGTCTGTTCACAAATCCAGCGGGCATGGCAGCAAGAATTTTAATGCTGCTATCCCAGCCCCCAGAGGATTGGTGGTCTCAGAATAAACTCTAATCACTTTAAAAAGAATAAACACAGTATAAAAATGTTTCAGGTCATTCCGTCTTCACCACTTATAAATACTATCATTGGCAAATGACTTGTGTTCTCCTGGCAGATTTCACCTAACACACTTTAAAAGTGAGGTGAGGGATGCTAGATGTATAGAGTTCAATTCATGTTTCTGAAGCAGCTCGGGCTTGCCTTGAGTTCAAGGGCACGACTTACTAGCAAAGCCTAGCAAACTACCCTGCTAAACATAGCTTACTTACAATCTCTTGGAATTCTAGAAGGCACACCATGAAAAAAATTAATGGAAAAAATTAATAGAGGCAGAGGAATATTTACTGATTAGCAGCAGAATACAAGTTGATTCTTATCAGTAGGCTACTGTTCCACATATGAATATGTGGTAAGAGGAAAGCAAGGGAGGGCACAATAGAAATCATAAAAATCACCTTACACTCCCAGGAAATGAAAAGAAGTAAAGACCCAAATATATTTTACTCCTCTTTTAATTCAGACTTTTATTAAATTTTCCACAGAAACCTGAATCTGTAGGTATGGTAAACCTATAGTTTTAAAAAAATGTCTACGGTTAACTTCACATTCCTCTGCAATGTGACCTTCCAGCTCCTTCCATTGAGAAGTAGAATCTATTTCCCCACTTCTTGAATTGGGGCTGACCTTCTGATGCTCTTTCACCAATAAAAATGGGACCCTGGAGCTTCTGCTCTCACTCTCTTGGAATGCTGCCCTGAGAACACCTTGTGGGGAAGCCTGGTCTAGCCAACCAGAGGTTCCAAACCCATGTGGAGCAGAGATGACATGATTCGGCTGAAGTCTCCTAGCACAACTAGCTGACAGGCAGCTATGACAGTGAGCCCATCTTAGCTCATCCAGGCCCAGCTGACCTGCATGGATGACTGAAGTTGCAGAGTGACACGGAACTTTGAGCCATTGTTGTTTAGGCAATACCTAAAGTTTTGGGGGAGGCCACAAAGTAGAAGAAACAAACCGATCACTTTGCTGAACACCCATTATGTATGAAGCACCAGGTCAGATACCCCATAAGAGACATGAATAAAGATGAATAATATTGAATAGAAGACACTGATAGCCTGTCCTTCATGTGCGAACATATCTGTAAATAAAGTGGCATGTAACGTTTATCTGTTTTAAATCTATCTAATCAATATTAACAACCTTCCACTATACCTAAAGGCCAGAGCAAGGGTCTTTCTGGGGTATTCAAGACAATCTGGTGGGGTGGGAGAAAAACAATCAGATACCTTATTATTTTAATTAATATTTTTCCTTTTGATTCTTTAAATATGTTTTCATAAGGTATAGAGCATGTATCATATATGATAGTATATGAATGTTATTTTTAAATACATAAACATATACATTCTAGGGTTTTCTAAAGTCATATCTCCCATACATGCTCAACCTTCCACTCCTACACAAAAATATACTTAATGCCTTTGTTTTTCTCAGATAAATGAATTCTTCCCTAGCTATCTAGGGATGAGTCAGTGATAGCTACTATCAGAGATCATTGTTCAACTGTACTGTAACTGTTGATAAATAGTCTCTTCAGCAAGGATATAAGCATTTTTCAGAGTGTCTTTAACCATTTGTCTTTGGCAATATAGCATTAATGGCATAATGGCATGATTTTTCATTGTGCAGGTTCTGGAGCCAGGTAGCCTGAATTCGAATCCCAATTCTGCCACTTATTAGCTGTATAACCTTCAGTAAGTTATCTGTGCCTCCATTTCTTTGCTGTAAATGGAGATAACAATACCACATACCTCATAGGGTTGTTGTGAGAACAGAATGAGTTAATACATATCAAATGCTTAGAAGAATGCCTGGCACGAAGTACGTGCTCAATAAGTATTAGCTACCATTATCGTTACCCCCTCCCACACATACCATTACCACCACCATTTTTCTATCTCCAATGTCTTAACAGAGTAAATGTGTGATGGAGGGAAATAAGAAGAGCATGAGTTGTAGAGAAAACACATTATGTGACTTTTTAAAACTTTGAAAGTGACTGTTTTAAGTTTCTCCAGAAGGAGTTGTTCACTAGTATCAGTTGACAGTTGGTCTGTTACTGACAAATAAAACAGGTAAATAATAAGCATGTAAGACAATAAACACCTTCAAGTTCTGCTTTTACAGCTGGATTATGGCGAGGCTATAAAGCAATTCTCAGCTGAAAATTATTACTAGGATTTTTTCCCTTAAGCATTGTCTTTTAACTGTAATCACTCCCCTGATGGAAATCATTGGACACAGGTTTTAATGCATAACCATGTGTAGCACTTAGATTTCTGTGGATTTCCTAAAAGATGCAGACTCTCAAATCCATCTCTTCTAAATGTAGTACTAATAACCTAAGCTAGAAGAAAGACACAGTGGTAAGAACTGTTACATATTGTAGGGGGGCGGGGTCATAAAAATCACCTCCCTATCCCCCTTACTCCACAGATTAGGAGAGGGTCATTGTCTTAACTAAGTCCCATAGCTGATTTGGGACAGAAGTCTTTCATTTGACTTCTGTCTAGTTCAGTGTACTTCTCATAGCCACAGTTTTAGAAACTATTTCCATAAACCTTTTGAGTAAAAGTATATCATTTGTATTAAAGGAAATAAGACAGCTACACCACAGCCAATTTAGTGCACGACACATAGTGGGCCTCCAACAAATGCTTGTTGAAAGATGTGGGTAAAGGTATAAACAAAGACCTAGCTGGCTGGCTGTGAAGTCTTCAAGGTTTTTAAACTATCCCGACACTCAAGTCTCTCAAGTGGTACGAGCAAGTGGGGGGCTGGTGAGAATCGCTTCTTTTTTTTGTTTAACTTATTAATTTATTTTAGTTTCAAGTATGCAGTGCATTGGTTAGACATCTATATAGTTCATAAAATGATCCCCCCAATTGCTCCCTCCCTTCTCTGGCCCTCCGCCTAGCCAATGTATTAATACTAACTGCATTCTCTATGCCGTGCTCCCCATCCCCGTGACCATCCATCAGCTACTAGTTTGTACTTCTTTAACACAGTACCCAGCAAAGACACAAAGTCTTTCAACTATTCCCCCCAACTTTAATCATGCCTCACACCTCATTTGATAAAGGAGATAATCAAGTAAATTTGCTTTTCTTCCTGAGTTCTTCCCTGAGCTGTAAGTGTAATATAGACTCAATGTAAAATTTTTGAGAATAAAAATAAATTAATAATAGCTCATGTTTATTGAGTGCCAATTTTGTACCAGCCATGTTGCAAACATTTGACATGTGTTGACATTTAATCCTCACAGCAACTTTAAGTTACAAACATACTAATATCATCCCTATTTTACAGATGAGAAAACTGAAGCACAGAAAAGAAGTAACTTTTCCAAAGTTTTATAGCCAATAACTAATGGAGTAGGTATTTGAACTCAGCCAGTGTGGTTAGAGTCCATGGTTTTAACTACTCTTTTAATATTGTCACTGTTCAAGTTTCAGTTTCCAATGCAATTATAAAAGCTGATTTAAAGATTAAGAAAGTTGGCTAAAACTTAAAACTTCTATACCATAAAAGACACAATAAAGTGAAAATGCCAGACTAGAAAAGAGAATAGCAAAATATTTAATCAACAAAACAGTAATTTATAGAATATGTAATGAGTCTACAAATCCGTAAGAAAAAGACAGCAAATACAGAAGAAAAATGGGCAGAGACTGTGAACAAGCAATTTATAAAGAAATCTAAATGGCCTGTCAATACATAAAAGGATGACCATATCGCTAATAATTATAGGATGCAAATTAAAAATTTCACTTATCAAATTGTGAAAAATTATAGTCAATAATAGCAAGTGTTGATGAAGATATGTAGCAATGAGAACTCTCATACTCTATTTTATTTCAATAAAAATCTCCATTTTTTAAAATTTTGATCATTTATTCTGCTTTAGTAAATTGCTCCAGCCAATTTGCCTTTGCTCTAGTTAATCCAGAACTCCCCTCTGCCTCACTCTTCTTAAAAAATTTTTAATTATTTATTTATTTTTTTATGGTGACGTTGGTTAACGAAATCCAGTAAGTTTCAGCCGTACATTTTAACAGTAAGGCATATATATATTTACGCTGTGTGTTCACCTCCCATAGTTAGATTTCTTTCTGTCAACACATATTTGACCCCCTTTATTCCGTCTACCTCCTCCCTCGCCCCACCTTCTACCCTCTAGTAACCACTAGTCTATAGTCCTTGTCCGTGAGTCTCTGTTTGTTTATCATACTCTGCTTTAAATTGACACTCCATTTAGGAGAGCAGTAATCCATAGAAATGTTTAGAACATATATACTCCATATTCCAAAAATCCTACTCCTATGCCCTAAAGAATATTCCCTAGAGAAACGTATGTACACGAGAAAAAAAATGTACAAGAATGTTCATAGCAGCAGTTTTTTATAATATTGAAAAAGCGTAAGCTATTTAAATATCCATCAGTAAATAACAGTGGACTATTCATATAATGAAATACTACATAGCTATTAAAATATATAAACTGAAGTAAAATGGAACAAGGAAGAATATAAGATGAAAAAGCAACATGCTATTTACACAATACTTGGAAATGTGCAAAGCAATACTATATGTTGTTCGGCAACCTATATACATGTTTTAAAAAGTATAAAACATGCATGGGGATGATATACGCCAAATTCAAGATGGTTACTTTCAGGGTGGGAAGAATAGAGAGTGAGTTAAGGAAGAGATATATGGGGCTCCAACTGTATCTATAATATTTTACTTTAAAAAATTATTTTCTAGTGTATATAGTAAATTAAGATTTTAAAAATATGTGTGGTAGCATGTAGTGGTTCATTATATTTTCCATTCCTTTCTGTATGCGTAAGTTTTTTCAGATTTTTGAAATAATAAAAGAAATATTATTAAAAACCGAAAGCAAAGCACCACTGATGAAAGTATCAGATTTGTAGAGACAAGTAAAATTAATAATCTGTACATTATTGAAGAAGACTATAAACTCAATTGATATTTTTTCTTTTCATTAGAAACCTCAAAGGTGGACCAATTCTTCTTGCTATTATAAGTTAATTTAGATAATTATATAATCAGATGTGGAGCTAATGTGTCCTTCAAACATTAACTTATTTTGTATTGTGTCCATTATGACCAACTACTATAGGTAGTACTGTACCTATTTTGGAGATGAGGGTCCTAAATATAAATCTTTGACTTATCCAAGGATAGATTTGGAGTTTTAGCAGAGTGTCAGGGATCCAGCCATGGACTAAGCCTTCATTCCTTTGAGATTAGATCTTGTCATCACAACAAAATAACCCAAAGTATTTCGTAGCAGTAATCCTCATGTTTCTATCTTAATGTACCAAAGGCTAAGAAAATGTAAAAAGTTTTAAAAACGTCCAAAGGAAATACTATAATGTGAATCTGCAGATAGTTAGAACAATTAGCAAATTTACCATTTACAATTATGTTAAGTATGTCTTAAGTAAGCACTTAGGCTGTGGTTGGAGGTATGACCTGAATCCCTGAGGTGAAATATTTGGCAGATGAACTTCAAATACAGTCTGTTTACCCATGGACATAAGTGGCCTTAATCAAAGCAGAACACATTTTTTAAAATGTTGATTTTAAAAACAGAAGTGTAAATAAGACCGTGATTTATGAATCTGTTAATGCTGTTCTCTGCTGTAGACTTCAGAAAGATTCAGTCTTGTAAATATGAGTGCAGACTTGTTAAAGCAGTAATAGGTGCCCTTATTAAAAACTCCACTTCCATTAAGTTACAAATTGTCTTCTTTCTTTCCAGTCCTTAAAGAATGCGTTCCAAAAGCAGTGAAACAGAGGGCTCAGCCCTAAAGCAATTTCCAAGACACAGTAAAGACCACAGTTTCCAAGGGCCCAAGGACATGAAGCAGAGACAAGACCAAGACCCCACCAGTGAGTCGGATGCAATTCTTCTACATCCTACATCACACAGTGGTAATGGCCACCAAGGAGAAGACCTCTCAAGAGATGACCTATTATTTCTTCTAAGCATTCTGGAGGGAGAACTTCAGGTCAGCTGAGTTCAAATTATCCCCATCATGCTTCGAGGGGAAGACTGTTTGTGAATTTGGTGTGCATGCTGCCACAGAAATATAAATCTGTGGTTCATACTTGTATATACATGAAAGTGTAAGTACACACACAGAGATTTCTCTTCTGCCAACTTGAAAGCAATTAATCATATGTAAAAGGGCTGTCATCATAACATGTAACTGGCACGCACATTGTGAAAGGTCATGTCCTCTGCTCATGATGCTCCTTAACTTCACTCATGATGCTCATGTCCTCTGCTCATGATGCTCCTAATAGGTAACAATAATACCAGATGACTTCTGGATTGGTTTAAGTAACAAATAGGTGCTTTTGTACCCCATGTGAACTGGCTTTTAGACCTGCCCTGGCATTCTCAACCTACATTTAAAAAACTAAAAACAGCTGCTACACATATATGAGAATCTCATTTCCTACCCCTGAAAACACAAATGCCAATCCATTTATTTGCTTGTAAACACAATAAAAAGTGTAGGGTCCCCCAATGTTGTATAGTGATCATTTTTAAACACATTATTAATGTGTAGACTGTAAGTAGGACAAAGGGACATAGTTTTGCTACCTTGTCTAAAAGGTGCTATAAATAAATATAATTTGTTTATATTTGAAAGAGAAGGAAAAAACACTCAGCTCTCATAAGAAACCACTTTTGGAGACTACTGGTAGATAAAGCAGGCTTTCTCAAGTGTCTTTTGTTCCTACAGGCTCGAGATGAAGTCATAGGCATTTTAAAGGCCGAAAAAATGGACTTGGCTTTGCTAGAAGCTCGGTATGGGTTTGTCACTCCAAAAAAGGTGCTAGAGGCTCTCCAGCGAGATGCTTTTCAAGCAAAGTCTGCCTCTTGGCAGGAGGACATCTATGAGAAACCAATGAATGAGGTATGTATCACGTAAGGGGTGCGCATCTGGGTGGTGGAAGAAGTCTACAGGCCAGCAAGCACCAGGCCTGGCAGGTCATATAACTCCTTTCTGATTATTAACAGTTTTACATTCTAAGAAATTTAAAATCCACCCAAGGTAAATCTATACTATATGTTCTACAGGAAAGAAAAAAGAATAAAGAAATCATGGATAGAATGTTTCCACTAGGTTCATTTCTTGACATCATATGGAAACCTCGTGCGCACGCGCTCGCGCGCTCGCGCGCTCTCTCTCTCTCTCTCTCTCTCACACACACACACACACACACACACACACACACGAGTCCAAACTTCTTTTGGGGGAACTGAAGACTATTCAGGCTATAATAAAAAACAGATAAAGCTCAACCATAGAGGTTAATTTCTTTAAAAACACTGAGGTATTATGTCATAGAAATTTTGAGCATGAATGGAAACGATCTGAAGAACTATCCAAGAAATAGAGTTTTAGAAAGCATATATTTTAGATGAGAGCATATCTTTTTTTTCTTTCAAAAGTTTAATGACAGCAAATACCTTTCCCCCACCACACATGTCCTATAATGACAATGGCAAAAAAGAGCAATCCCAACACAGCTACCATGACACAAACTTGTGGTACTGCCTGCTCTTTTACTTGCTGACATTTCTGAAACTCTTTGGCATCCTTATTTTATTCTTCTATTTTCCTCTGAGACCTCAATGGAAAATTTCATAATTTTTCACTTTTATACAAAGGAAACAACTAGGACCATGCGTTAAGGCTGGAGAAAATGAAAGCAAGTTTTGGACAAATTTCTCCCACATAAGCTCTGGCAACCTACCTCAGAATTGACCTCTCTAATGTCCTTGCTATTCTCGTCTTGGGTGCCTCATGAGAGAAGACTACTTACTGTCTTGCTAAATTATGAAGGACTTTGGTCATATGGCCCTGCTCTCTGAGGGGTGAGGATGAGACCACCCAAAGTCTGTTGACTTGTGCTTTAACCCAGATTTTAAACAAGAGGAGCTGAAGTTGCATTCAAGTCAGCAGTATTAAAATTGTTTCTGGCTCCCAACATAGTTGTCTGTGAAACAGCATTAGGTACAAATTCCTCAACCCATATGACTGCAAATGCAAATTAATGATCACTGAACATATCCTGACAAAACTCCACAAGTGACACAACCCCTCAACACTTTAGTGTGAAATGAAACAGAATGATTCCAAACTTATACTGAAATCAATAGGAAAAAGTTTTAGTTACAAAATAATTCTATTGCGCACATGCAAAACTGGAAATGCCCTGACCTTCTCTTCTACACATGCCTGCCCCTGAAAGCAGTCCATAATTTAGCCCTGCTTTACAATTCCAATCTTTCTTGATTACTTCCCCCAAACACACATACTTCTCACATTCCCACCTCCATGATTTGCCCACTTTCTTCTCCTGCCTTCTATTTTCCCCTTATAGATTTGTCTTTCCTCAGCTATCTGCCTATCCAATTCCTTGAAGTCCACATCACTCTACCTACTCGATAACCCAGTTGTCTATCCTCTTCCTACATCTAATGGGAAATAATGGAGAGGAAGATACTTAGAGAATAAATGGTAAAGGGGAATTCTGATTAGAATTCCTTAAATAGGGCTGAAGAAAAGAGAGGACAGCATTCCCACTAAGACCATCCATGACTGCACCCTAGTTACATTAAAATAAGGATGTGCATGCTAAACGAATCATCTTTTGCTTTCTCTCATCATGGGGTGTTAACTTCCCCCTACATTTATTTTCTTCACAACATTCTTTTTGAAAAATGTAAAAATCTCAATAATGTCTAGGGTAAACAAAAAAAGATCTACTTGTTCTTAAGGCAAAATCAATTAAAAGAACTGCTCTATTACATCACATGGTAGTAACGCTGACTTAAGATGAAAACCTGGTGGAGGCCTGGGAGCTAGAACAAAGGACGCAGATGGGAAGAGGGAGCAGCTGGGATGTCAAGAGGGAAGGAAATACAAGAACTCAGAGTCCACAGCAGTTGCAAGCTCCTATTCATCTCCTACCTAGGGTTCTATATTAGAAGTTACCTTTAAGAAGATACTTGAATTAATGGCCTAACACAGTCTTAGTTCTTCCAAAAAAGATATCAAGAAAAGTATAACAACATTTTGGAGTTAGCAATGTACTGTAATAAAAGAACCTTATTAGCATTAACTTAAGGCAATTTTCAAAATACTTATTTTAAACACCTGTATAATTTAGTTTTTAATTTCATTTTATTCATTTACTTAATATTTATTGAATAGCTGATATATAAAAATAGTTGTGGTTTCTGTCTTTAGGGTATTTAATGTCTAAGAGAGTGAGAGACAATATGATCATAAAAATAAGTATATGATTATGAATATATTCATTTCTGTGGTTAAAACTGCAAAGTGCTATGAGAAGGTATAATGGGGGGTAGATTTTAGATAGAAGAATCAGGAAAGCCAAGATTCGAAGTATGAGTAGGGGTTAGGCAGAACATGAAGGAATTCCATTTCCAGCAACACTGTGAAGTATATATCCACTGAAATTATATCACTAAAAAATACATAAAAACCATCTCATACACTCTTCAATGCATGGACGAGCTTACACGGAAGCAAGAGAAATTCTGAAGCTAGGAACTAAAAAGGAAATCTCAATAGACTAGCTTCTGGTTTCATATATTTTGAAACTTTCTCTTCTCAATCCATAAACTTCCAGTACTAGAAACCAAATGACACATTTATTTTGGAATACAACCTCTGGCCTTTCATCTTTATTTAACAATGACTGCATGAGTTTACATGATGTCTAGTAAAAGCATTTCTGGAAACCTTTCCTACATCAAGATGGCTAGCAATAATTTGCCTATACATGAAAATGACTGTGAAACCAACTGAACTCTTTAGAAGGACCAAAAAAATGTTCACAGTCTTTTCAAAACTACCTGACATGAAAGGAAATATGATGAAGGGTAAGTAAAAATGGAAAAACGACAGAGGTCTTAACTGATCACAATTAAAATGTATTACTTTAGAAATTTTACAAAATATATGACTAGGTGAAACATTGCTGGGGCCCTGGCAGGGCCTTGGGAGATACCTGTGTAACCTAAAACTCAAGCTTCACGGTATTTCCTCCTCCTCCTCTCTTCTCTGTGTGAGCACATGTGTACATTTGACCATGTTTGTAGGCACACTTTGAAGGGACAGAGGTGGGACCAAAGATATAAGAAAGAGAGATTCACAGATGAAACAGGAGCTGAAAGGAGACAAAAAGGGATGGAGCAAAGAAGTTCACACAGGTGAAGAGATTAAGAATGTAGAAGAATACAGGTAAGTTAAAGAGTAGCAGAAGTAGAAAAAAAGGGCATTTATGCTTGAAGGACTTTATTTAGTCAAATTGGAGATAAAATTAAGAAGGTAATGATGTGTTCAGGTCTAGTACTTAGAGAGAATAGCATGGGATTCAAATAAATGCCTTGAGGAAAAAGAAAGCCTGCTGACCAGGCATAGGTTAAGAGCTACCTGGAAAGTCCAGCTAAATCTGAAAATCACCCAGAATGCTACCAGGATTTAAAGGTAGATTGTGGGGGGAGTGACCTGAAGCTCAATAAATGACCAAATGAGAATGAGAGAAGACTATCGCCATTCAGAGTGACCATGAAAACAGGGAAGGGCTTTCAGAAGGGTCTGGGAGTGGTAATGCAGAGCCACGAGACTCATGCTGCCATTTCTAGAATCTGAGATACTGAGGCAATGAGAGAATGAGCAGTTTCTATAAAAAAGAAATTCCAGTGTTGTGAGGAAAAATGGGTTTCAGTAAGGACAAGGAGGAAGAAGGGAAATTTTATGAATAGTCTATTTGGTTGCCCTTGATCTACGAAAGTGGCCAATTTCTCTGCTCTCTGGATTAGCTTTATCTCTACTAGTAGATTCAGAGTAATCAAAGAAAAGGACAATCTTCAAAGAGCCGATGAAAAAGAATAAAGAGAGCTAAAGGCATAGTGCAGAAAGAAGATCAAACCCCAATTCAGGGTAATCTGTGACTCAGGAGGTGTTAAAACAAGGTCATTATTCATTTCTAAACATATATGAAGCAACTGAAAGCAAAAAAAAAAAAAAGAAAACTTCTCTATTCTTCATTCTCTCTGACCATGGAAGAATCACCAGAAATCCAACCTAATGGGACACATTGTACTTCCTTCATCCTAGGCAAGGAGTTGAATGGTGTTAGGGGTTAGGGGTAGGACATGACATCAGGGAGGTTAAAATGATAAGGAGGAAGCTTGTCATTGCACAGTAAACATTAACAAGCCATCTTTTCAATCTTTCTGCCCCTAACACTCCCTGAAATGACTGACCAGTCTTCCTGTTTTCTTTCCCAGGCTTCATTCAATCTGTAAGTAAGGATAGATAAAAAAAAAAGGGGCAGTGGTTCTCTGATAGTCCCTTAGTACTATATGATACACCACCTTATACTGCTTCTAATTGTTTTCTGTGTATATCTTATCTTCCTAGTGAAAGTATAAACACTAAAACTTCAAATTTCTCTTATATTCTCCATGACAACTATCAGAGCAAAAAGCACTTAAAAAATACTTGTCTTGAGAAAACTGTGGCACTACAGTTGATCTTAGAAATTAAGTCTAACCACTTAATTTATAAATGAGAAACCTGAAGTATAGAATGGTTAAGTGACCATGGTTAAGTGGTAAGAAATGAGTTCAGGGAGGATCAGGTCCATCACTTGATCTGTCAGGAATGAGGAAGGAGTAAACTGAGACCCACGGACATATTTTCTAAGAGGCATTCTGTGTATGGAGAAATGAAGACACAGAATAAAACTTCAGGTATAAGCTAAAATATCGCTAGAATCAGTTATTCTTACTTTGGGAGCTTCCCCTCTGCCAGGTCACTATTTGACAGCTTTCTAATTACTGCTATTGATAAACAGGAGCTCCTAAGTGGTTACACCAAATAGCATGCAGTAACTTCAAAGCCATCCTTCAAGAGTCATGGAATGTGACAAAAGGAAAACCCAGAGGATCAGGAGTCTCACTAATATAAAGGAACAATTCTACCTAGGAGCGATCAGAGAAAGGTACAAAGGAAGAACAGGAAAAGTTTTAGGTGAAAGAGGAAAAAGGAATCTAGGTTTCAGCACTGAAAAAAGCAGTCTTGAATCACTATGGTAGGTTCTAAGAACTTCCAATGTCCAGTGTGGCTAACGGTAGGGGAGAAAGATGAGAAGATATGGAGTGAGAATGGAGCTTAAGTGTCAGGAGACCTTTTGGTTCTGGATAGGAGAGTGGAGTAAACCTGTTGATTCTTTATAGCCCTCCTTCATTGTCCCAACAAACAAACAAACAAACAAAAAATATAAGGAGGAAATGGAATGGAAAACAACAGTGTATTAAATAACTCTTCTATTTTCTCTCTTTGGGCCAAATAAATTTTCATACCTGTGTCCTTACTATTATTACAAGAAGCTACCTAAAGAAAGACATTTTCTTGCATTAAAGAAGCCTCCCTTTGTCATTCATTTATGCTTTACTAAATACTATAATTATTCATTCATTATTTCTATGGCTGATCTTATGCAAATTAAATGTTTTTCTAAGTCAATTGACAAATTTCCTAAATGAAGGCTGATCCTATCACTATTGCACTCTCAAATTCCAAAAACAGTACATCTGAAGTTCCTTTAAAATGCAGTCTAATATTTGAGCAACTGTAAGAAGTTTTCAGAGAACTATTATAGCCTGAGACCCAGGACAATTAACTCTACAACCTCCCTCTCAGAAGATTGTCATTAATTAGTTAACAGTGACTCTGCCAGCAGGCAATATAACTTAGCAATTTCAGCTTCCATAAAAGGATTGGCTGCATTTATTAAAAGTCATCAACACCTGTATGGCATAACGAAATATTTTCTGTGTGTTAAAGTACCATTATAAACCAATATTAGAAAACTAGAAAACTAGCCTAAAGATTTAGAGGTCTGAGAAAATTAGTTAGGTTCTATATGCTGGGACGCCTTTGTTCTGTTCTTTTTCTGAAATGGCTTGGCTATTTTGTGCCCTAGATTCTGAGTCAAGTATATGCTTTTTAGGGATGTTCAATTTAAACTGGCTTTTAATTCATACAATCACAAATTTTCAATCTTTTATGATAAAGAAAAAGGGTAAAATACATACCAATATAATCAGTTACAACCTAGTACTGAACAAACTAGAAAGTCACATGCTTTCAAGACCATGTCCTTAATTGGATCTTAATTTATCACTGGCTAAAGATCCTAAGCCACATTTAATAACATTAAAATGTGAGCCACTAATCAGCCT
>NW_006439568.1:1131606-1200804 GCF_000325575.1 Pteropus alecto | reverse complement strand
CCCTCTTTTCTTTCTCAATTCCTTGTTTTGTTTTCAATCTGTAAACATACACTGGGCACCTACTATACGCAAGATCTCTGTTAGATGCTAAGAAGTTAAGAAAAATAGAATGTAAGCCCTGCCTTCAAAGAGTTCACAGTCTAACATGGGAGACAAATATATAAATCAGGCACAGGGCAACAATTTTATAACATACATATAAATAAGCCATGGAAACTAGAAAGAACTTGGTGCTTACTCTTGCTCACATTCACACTACATATCAACAGAGAATTGACTAACAAATGTTTAAATGTTTGTGCTTAAATATGCAAACACCTTGATGCATAATACAATGAAAAACAGATCAAGAGATCCAAGAGGCATACACTGGGTTGGGCAGTAGAGATCAGCTAGGGCAGCTGCAGAATCAAATGCTGTGTACCATTCATCTGATATGGTTTCTCTGGATAGAGAAAGAAGTGCCAGAAATGTGTTGGGGGAAACTGGACTGATATCTATAGAGGCACCAATAATTCTCTCCGGAAAAAAAAAAAAAATGATGACAGTAAAAAGATTATATTTGTGTTGAAGTGCATCAAAAAGTATCAATCAACGAAGAATGATAAAAACTAAACAAGGAGATCAGAACCCATTGCTAAATTAATTGGCCAAGACTTTAACATTTCTAAAAAAGCGAAAGATGGTAGTATTATGAATGATTTGTATTTAACAGATTATAAATTTATTTTATTTTGTAGTTGGACAAAGTTGTGGAAAAACATAAAGAATCTCACAGACGAATCCTGGCACAGCTTTTAATGGTAGAAAAATCTCATAGGCAAATCATACTGGAGTTGGAGGAAGAAAAGAGAAAACATAAAGAATATATGGAGAAGAGTGATGAATTCATACATTTACTAGAACAGGAATGTGAAAGGTAAGGCTACTTTGGACAAGACAGTGAACTCTTACTAACCTCTCACTATGGGCTGGGCACTGTACCAGCGATATGGGGATACAAAGATGAGTATGACACAGCTTCTACTCTTAAAGATCTCGTGGGCCAGAGTGATGAAAAGATATGTTAAAAGACAACATCAGTACAATGCCAGAATAACTGGGTGTGATAAGGACTGTGGAAACATAAATTCTGGGAAGCATAAATGCTGAACGGAGTGCCTTGCGAAAGCTGCAGAGGAGGTGAGAGAGGTTTAGTCCCTATACAAACGAGAATGGAAACTATATGCAAGGCAGGGACAGAAATAAGTATCACATCACAGAGGTAAGAAAACAGTCCAGGAACTGAGGGAACTCAAGCTTTCTACATAGCTACAGCACAGGATGTAATTGCAGGATAAAAAAAGGAAAGACTAGCCACAGCAATTGGATTTTATACACTATCAAGAAGGAACAAATGACAAATTCTGTGAATGGGAATGAGTTGATCAGGAATGGTTCTTTCTTAAAGAACCATTGAGGCAACTTGGAGGAATGACAGGAGGAGCGTATGTGTTCCAATGGCTATGGAGTTAGAGAGGATGAAGTGTAAATAATAAATATTTATGATGTGTAGTCAATTTGAATTAGTGACTAATGAGACTGGAGAGTGGAGCAAGGAAAACAGATAGTTACTGAGACGTACTGGCTATTCACCAAGGTAAGGAATACATGAATGGGACACAGCTTTCTGTTGCTGAAAGATTCTGGTGGCGGAGGATGGTTCAAAAGGTGCGGGTGGGGTAGGGGGTGAGTTCTGTTTAAGCATGTTGAGTGTGAGGTACCCAGTGTATTCCAATGTCCAGTAGGGAAAACGACATGTATAAAGACAACCCACAGTTGGAAATACAGGTCTGGAAAAGGATGGGCTGGTGATGTGAATATGCTGCTGGTGATAGCTAACACTATGAGTGTTGGTATGGTTGGGGAGAGAGAATTCTGAGAAAAGAACTCCAGAAAACATCAAAGCTTGGCAGTTTCCTGAAGGAAAAGGGTTCAAAAGAAAGGAAGCTACAACTGGTTAGAAGAACTAGAAGAGAAAGAAAGCAAAGAAACCAAGCAAGAAAATAATTTCAATGAAGAGCGAGCAGTCAGATAGCACCAAATAATACAGAACAGGTTGAGAAAATGCCCCAAAATTTGGGGACAAGAAAGACAGTGAGAAACTTGAACTCTTTAACAGAATGGTGAGGGCAGAAGCCAAATCACAGAACTCTGAAGAAAAAAATGAAAAAAAATGAGAACATAAAGCTTAAAATGTGAACTAGTATTCTGAGAAGGTTGGCTGCAAAAATAGAGAGGCTGCTTGGTAAACACTTTATAACCATATGGAGAGCAGGTTATTTTGCTCCACTTTGACCCTCTATTGATGCCCCAAAGATAGACAAATAACCAATCTTCGCAACATCAAATATTGCTGGATCTTCATTTCACTTGTTATTCCATGGGTACTTCTTTTATGAGTTACAAAGCTAGTGATGTTGGATTCTAACAATCAGAAAAAAAATTACTTGTGAGCTGCCTTTTCTAAAATACTAGTAGTCTCGACTGCTTAAAATTCATATTTTAACTAGGTAACTGAAGTTACATAATAGCTAGGCTAATGGTGAACTTTCCTTTATTTCAATATACTTCATGGTGCCAGAGAATCCATGGCCCTCACACCTATGTTCTTTTTCCACATTCATCATGTTCGTTCTCTACTCACTACATACAAGGGAGTCTTGTTACTTTGCCCCTCATGAACTTGAAATATCTTCAGAGGAAGATTAAAGGATCATTAGAAGTTTGGCACTAAGGGAAGATTTGACTCAGACATTACAGTACATGGTTTGTTATTCAATGAGACAATGTCACATTAAACATTATTTCAAACCCGTGTGGTTCGGCACCCACGGCCTCATTGGCCTCTGCACTTATTTGACACTAACTTGCTGAACATCGACACTTCCTTTCATCTCTCATTATTATGAACATGTACTGACCGTGGGCAGAGTACTGCCTGCCATAGAACAAAGAGGTACTGGCTGTCCCTACCCAGGGGGGCTTACCACATTAACGGAGAGGCAAGACATACAGATTTAGGGTGGGAACGTGGAGGGCTGCTGGTAGTATGGTTCTAACAGTTCTTAGTCTTACAGGACACAAAATGTATCTGTTTTGAAGAATAATGAAAGTGAACATACCATTACCAAAAAATAGGAAAAAATGGCTGGAGCGACTCTTACTCCCTGTTTAGCCATTCCAGAAGATACGAGACGATTCACCTATTTCTGTTTGCCAAGAAACGGCTTCCAGATGGAACTCTTTGGGCGTGAGAATGTTAAACCTATTCTCAGGCACATGGTACGCAGATAATTCTTCCCCTGCTCCGCCTGTATAACATCACAATTCCCATATCTTGGCAGTGGTGGTATACTGACCCTCCCCGCTCTCCTGCCTTCAGCAGGGAGAATATGGGCCTCATAAGGCATGATTAACTTCCATCTGCTTTAAGGCCATCTAAGTACATCTAAGTATTAAGTGAACACCACTTAACAAAACATGAAGTGGGAAAAACTCTAATAATATCAGGTAAATATACACAGAGGAAGTGCTTACACAAGAGAGTGAGATACCATTCACGCCTCATTTCTGGATGACAAATGACAAAACATGCAACATCAACTGAGTCCTAACTTTAGTGAGAGTACACAGCCACCCCTCACTAAAGCAAGAATAACTTGTCCTAAAGGGTCAAAGAATAATGTTTACTTCCTTCCTCAAACACAGTGATGTAAACCACTCCCAAATCAGTGACTCTCCATATGGAGAAACAAAGAAAAATATTATAGTCCCCATAAAAGGGGGTTGGGTGATGATAGCTAAAAAGGACTATCTAACTTAAGCTCTGAAAAAACACTGAAAATTTAGCACTAGTATTTTAAATGTTAGATAATATCTCTTGGAAATAAAATAAAAATTAAGAAATACATAATTGAGATAGTTGATTTGAAAACCTAGATTTCAAATTAAGGCTCGATTTCTGTGTTTTCTTTGGAGAATTTGTTTTATGTGGAAAACCCTAAAGGACATTGATGTCACACATTGAGTTTAAGCCAAAATGTTTGCCAAGTGATGTCGTCGTAATCAGTAAACAGTTGGCTTTCCCACTGAGGGAGTGAGGGGGCAGGGGTCGGCTCAGGAAACCCTGTTCCCAAGCACATTAATGCAAAGTTTCCTTCGCTGCAATCTGTGTGGTTCGGTCTGTCCATAAGATGATATTATATCCATATTTCATGACAACTTTCTGTTCACTGACCAGCTCCAATGTGTGGATAAGTGTGTCACTGATGACTTGAATTATATACTTGGCTGAATTACAAGTGGAGGCTATGTGAAAGGTTTTATACAAAAGCAATGCCAGTAATTTCTGGCCTTTCTGGATGGCTTCACAGGAAAGCCAAAACAAAAATCACTTTTAGTCAGTACAATTTTGCAAAATTTTCCCATAAGTGAAATGCCAATTCTGTCTGTACTTTCATAAGGCTTGCATATTTTTTTTTCTTTTTCAGTTCAATGGCGAAAAGGCTATGAAGACCAAAAAAATTTTTTTTTCCTTTTTTTAAAACCATGCATTCTTTTTCAGAATACTAAAACAAACCCTGTATACTAACCATATATATTACTACATTTCTGGCCTTGAAATAATCACTAAAGTGGGAAACAAATATTGTTATGGCAACTGTATAAAAACTATGTTTTTTTTTTTCTTAAAGCCTTAAATTACTTTTCATAATATTTGGCAAGTAGGTTAGCACTGATATTTCTATCTTATAAAGCAGGAGTTTAAATGGTAGCTTCTCGAAAGCCACATAGTGAGAAAGGAGTGACAGGTAGAATTAATTTCTTGTTCTTGTCCTGCCCAGGTGTAACTAGATAGAGCGGTGGCTCGGAGGGCAGAGGGGTCTTTGAAGGAAAATCACCAGGGACTTAGCTTCAAGGTTGTTGCCTTGACCACACCATGGGCTAAGTCCTTTACTATTTTGGTTTTAGTAAAGAACAAAATACTTCCAACTCTCTCTTTGGCTGAAACAACTTTGTAAGAAAGATTTTCATCATCAACCTACTATGACAGGTCTGTTTTTCAGATTGACATTGGACAAGATGACTGACACAGTGAGCTATATTTGACCCTCCTATTGAATGAGTACAGCTGACCCTCAAACAACAGAGGGCTTAGGGACACCAACCCTCATGTGAACAAAAATCTGCATGTAACATTTGACTCCTCCAAAACTTAACTATAGTCCCTCGGTTTCTGTGGGGGATTGATTCTAGGACCTCCCTCTCAACTGCTCCACAGATAGCAAAATTTGTAGATGCTAAAGTCTCTTATATAAAATAGCATAGAAAAATGCATACAGTCAGCCCTCTGCATCCATGATTCTCAATCACAGATGGAAGATACTGTTTTTGATCCACAGTTGAATCAGCACATGTGAAACCTGAGGATTTATACAAATCCATGTTGTTCAAGGGTCAACTGCATATTGGACTACTTTCAAAGGCATCTCTCGAAAACATCAAATCATCTTTCCAGAGGCTTTAGATACACCCTTGAAATATATATACATGAATAAGAGTGTTAATTTATCTATTTTTTAAGTTAGTTTAACTACTAGTTAGTTAGCTAGCAAGTGCTGCTTGCCATTCATTCATTCATTCATTGAAAAAAAAAAACCCAATTAATTAAATACTTGCTATATGCCAAGTACTCTGCTAGAGACTAGGTGAAGGAGGTAGATGTGGTCTCCATATACACAAAATCTCAATTATGCATGTGTGAAAAATAGAGACACCACTGCAGACTTTAAGACTTGATACTAATTTTTCTAAGGCACTATGACATCATGATGGGTAGATTAAAAAAAGGTACTTTATGGTAACATAACATAATAACAGGAAATTCTTGTGAACATAGAACATTCAGGAGAACTCAATAAACAAATTAAACTAGAGTACTTTATTACAGAATTCAATTCAATAACTATTACCATTAGGATTTTCAGTTTCTTTGGTCTTAAGTCTCAGCTTTTATGAATATCCTATAAAGCATAACACAGTAGGTATAATATTTTTTTTAAGTCTACTTTTAAAAAATCATATTTGGAAAGCCAGCAGTTTTAAATTTCATGCACACTAAACTATTGTTGTAGAATACATTGTACTCAAATGCAATCATTTCCTTTCAGTTTTCTGGCAAAGAATTATATGTATTACACATTCTCGGGACTATGTCTTGTAAGTAGTGAAATGGATGCCAGATCACCATTTGACCTTTGTCATGGATATCCAGATCTTTGTCAGAACAAAATGGAGACCCACCACAAACACATATTTCAGTATTATAATTCTACAGAGAATCACAATGTGATCAGCTTAGTGTTCATATACCCCAGATGTAATGCAGAATCTGGGCAGGGATGCAGAGAGATTAATTGTCCCATGAGAGTACCAAAATACCATTTAGGTCTATACACCATGACTTAACTTTCAACAGATGTCACAAAACCATACCCTTGCAACTGCACAATTCAGTGGTTTCTATACAACACCATTTAATTACAGAGGTCAAAATTCGGATACAGTGATGATGCTATTTGATTGTTTTTCCTTCCCAGAAAGCTGAGCTAAATTTTACAAATAATTTTTGGTGTGTATTTGGGTGCATACTCATTAGTGAATTTATTGCTTACAAAAGAATACTACAAATGTTAAAAAGCACTCTAAAAGGAAACATAACAAACATAGTGAGGGATGACCCAGAAACTTGGATATAGGGGACTCTGGTGTACAGATCATTATCTGCTGCTAGTGTGTAACTTCGAGAAAATTCCATTTCTCCAATCTTATGTATAAAACAAACTTGACAGGCTATAAGAACTATGTCTCTTTCAGATCTAAAAATCTATGATTATGTGATTGTTAAAAATAAGTATCTTTTACTTCAAGCCTATGATTCTAACTCACCCTATCAAAAGAGGTCAGTGAGAATGACAGCACCTCTATCACCAACTTGAAGTCCAATCTGTATTTCCATTCTTAAAAGTTACCTAGATTTTGGTACATCCTACTGCTTTCTGAATGTCACATATTCAAAACTGAACACAATATCTTTGCAAATCCAGGTCAATTTACAATGTTTCTATTCCTGTTCATGCCTCTACAATGAATCAATCTATCAGAATCCCAAATTTAAACTAGAAAAACCTAGCAATCTAGATCAATGCTCTGATTTTTGATTAAGAAAAGTGAGGCCCTTCAAGTCTCAGCTAAGAAATCTCCAAATCTTGCTGCTAAATAGTAGCAGAGCCAGACCAAAAGCTAGCTCTCCTGATAACATACTTGGCGTTATTCTCCCTAGAATCATTATTAGGTGCTCAAGTCTTGTGTTTGGTGTTGTGGGAGGTCTAGAAGAACTTTAAGACATAATTATAATACAGCTGAAGAGACAAGAATAAAATAATCTGTAGATGATCCAGAGAGAATTCAAGTGTTCATTCTCTGGTACTGACACCACTGTTGCAACATTATGGAAGGTCAGGCAAAAAGAATATTAATAATTGTAATTATCCAGTAGCCAGCATAGCCCTGGGAAAATGCAGGACATACATTAAGCACTGGATAACTATATCTAAATGGCTCATAGCTGCTAGATTAACAGCCCTATAAAACAGAAAGCCAAAGACTGAATGTGGAAAGGCAACCTCAAACTTCTGTTCCATCTTATTATAAAATATAATGAGGAAAAGAGTCATTAAACCATATCAAAACGGAAACTTTTGCCTTATAAATGAAAATCAAGGTGGATCATTAGAATTAAACCGTATCCTCAATTTGCAACTTGCAGGTAAACTTTCCTGGCAAGTATACTACTTGCTCATGAGAAGCTAAAGTCAAACAGCTTTGGCCAGCTATAAGAACAGAGATGCCTGGCATATATGAGTAAATGAAGAGCAAATACTGTTTAGAAAGGTCTTTTCTTGGAAGGGTGTAGATTATTAGAGTTAAATGTATAGATTCATAGAACAAAGGTTTGAACCATGGTCCCATCTTCTCATCTGGTCCCACTAGCTATTTGACCTTGAACAAATTACTTAATTTCTTTAAGTCTCAGTTTCACTATTTGTTAAAAAAAAAAAAATGATATAGATCTCGTAGGTTCTTGAGGTGACTAAACTATATAATACATAGAAAGTGCTAAGTATGATGTTTGACACATAGGAAGTACTCCATAAGCATGTGCATCTTTCTTCAAATTTGCCTTTGTTCAACACAGTTTGTTTACACACTGTATGTCACACCACTGGGCATTTTGTAGATTGCCAAAAAGGCATTTAATTAGACCCTGTGCTAGGTGCTAAGGATGTGATGATGAGAAAGAGCTTTTAAGGGGCATACCCATCAGTATGAGGGAGATAGGCACAAAAACAAGTGAAATATGTTACAGGTATAATGACAACAGAAAGTACAGAGGAGGCACAATGAAGGATCATTCTCTAGGCTTGGCTGTATCTTATTTTCTTCAGAGTAGATGTATTACTTATTAAATGTCCAAATGATCTAACACTATAACATTGAGCTGGACACTATAGTGCTCAATGAGCTTTTTTTTTTTTCTTAACTATAGAGACCTATTTCCCCTTTTGGAAATCATTCTACTTAGATAAACAGAAATGTTAATGCAATGGTATTATGAAGGACATAATCTACCACATATGCAAAATTAAGACTCACCCAATGCGATGGTTTTTAAGTAGACCAAAAGATGCCACTTGCTCATGTGGCCTGCCACTATCACCAGATCCCTACATTAATCACATCTACCTGCCCAAAGTGATTGTGAAAAATCAAATATTCCCACTATAAAGTAAGTGGGCTTACTTTTCTAGTTCATTCTACAAGGCCAAGAGCATGGAGATATACAATAAATACTTGTTGAATAAGTGACTGAAACGTAGGAAAAGTTGTTACGTTTTAATCTATTATTTTCCATTAATATCTTACCATAAGTAAGCTTCTGGATTAGTTCTCTTCACTTAGCTGAGCTTTTGAGAACAGTCTATAAAACAAATCAATTTTGATAGGGTAAGGAGAACTAGCTTGAGAGCTTGTGACTGTCCCATAAAGAGCAGAGAGAAAAGAGGGCAGCTCCGTTATCAAGGAACTGGAAGTAAGAATCCTAAAAGGTATTTTAAAGTTAAAGAACACCAAAAACATTAACTACAAAAAACCTAAAAGTAACCTTTCCATTCATACCTTGCACAGTTTTGGTATCTTATTTTTTTTTTTTTTTCACTAAAAAACACCATGACATTTTCTTAAATTACCAACAACTCCTCTATATCATAATTAAGTACATGAATAATACTGTATCATACAGATGTAATTTTATTTAACAACTTCCCTATTGTGGCATTTAGATTCCTTCTACTTTTTCACTTTTATGAAGAACACTATGAGGAATAGCCTCATACTCGAATTAATTTTTACACCTTCTTGATTGCTGCCTTAGAATAAATTCTTAGATATTAAATTGCTGGGTCAAAAGTTATGAACCTTTTAAGAATTTTGAAAACTGTAGCTAAATAGTGCTCTATAAACAGGCTATTTATACCATTATTAGCAATGAAGGAGAGCACCCATTTCTTACTTTATAACTTTGACTGAGACTAATCTTGAATCTGACTTCATTTTAAACATAATATGATGTTTAAAAGTATGTAAAGTGAATGTTAATAACATGAATCAGACTTTCTCACTGACTTGGGCTTTGATTTGTTACTTTGGAAGAAAAAAATCCTAACATATCATCAAAAAATACTTAAACATAAAACTTTCTTGAAAGAATATTTTGCCATCATCATATAATTTCAGTTTATTTCCTTTTTTCCATCAAATCCATATTTTCATGGCCTAACATCATGGTCTTCCAAACACTGCTCTGTAGCTCCTTCTCTAAAAGGTGTGACATCTCCCTCAGTCCAAACCCACCTTTCCCACCACCTGATGGATTCAGCAATAGTTCACAATGCCTACAGCACTAGCCTTACATGGTCCTGACAAGTTTGATTTGTTTAATATTGTAGAATCCAAACTTCACTTTGTCAAATTCCCCCTTTAATAATTCAGTTGGTTTGGAGTGTGTGAGAATTCCACACCAATTTCTCCTATTTAACTCAATTTCTACTTGCCAACTCTCATTTCCTCCCTATTTATCATGCACATACATTTATGCCCACAGCATTTTCCATTTATTCCCATGAACTTCCCAGTAACAGCACGAACTATCTGAGAAACCTGGCAAATAAGTAATTTATATCTTCAGAAGATATTTCAGAAGAAACATATTAGCAGGATTTATGAGGCTGAGTATATGTTTTCTTAAAAATAAGTAATTTCTAACTCACAGATCTGTCACTTTATATCATGCATTTTTTGTTCTGAGTAAATATGACATTCAAGGCATTTCATGCCATAACAGACACTGGAATATACATAAGTAAAGGGAAAATGTAGAAAAAAGAGAATCAAATGTGGCTATCAAAACAATGCTTAGTAAACATTTCCTTCAAAGATAGAGAGATCTCAAAATGGAATATTTACCATTAGCTTCAATAGTGAAGACCAAATATAAGTGCAATTAAAAAGCAAAATCATTTCCCTGTAGGGCACATCTGTTATTTGCTTTATGTCAAATTACTTTTTACTTTAAATAGGTGTGTTGATTAATCAAAACTAGCTAATAACTCAAAAACACTCCAGCGTTTCTAGAGCCATACTTTCAAACATGATAACATTAAGCCATTAGGATCGTATTTAAATTAAATGGTCTTTCTGTGTGTTTTTTTGTGGAGACACAGTTGGAGAACTCTCCTGGCTTCTTCATGCAGAAGAATTCAGTGGCTTATTCTCGCCATTTCTTTGATGCCTAAGAATTTTATCAACAAACAATTTAAGAGGCACATAATAAAAATGTTGGAAGGGGAAAAAAATCACTCCTGATTTCATCTGTGTTGAATTCTAAGTGAGGCATGCCTTAATAATAACAACGAGAGCAAATCAGATAAAACTTCATCCCAAATAACCTCTGGATAGCAGGAACTGAGTTCTCTTCTAGACTGGAAGAGTTTAATCTTAAAAAGTGCCTTCCTAAGATTTCTTTCTGGAACTGGAAGTGGGAACTAAGTGACTGCCCCACGTGTTTCTCTAACAAAATATAATTGGTCTGAAAAAATATAGGCTTCCTGTCTCCTCTGAGTAGGCCTATATTTTTTCAGACCAATTATATTTTGTTAGAGAAACACGTGGGGCAGTCACTTAGTTCCCACTTCCAGTTCCAGAAAGAAACCTTAGGAACCCAAGAAAATTAGTGGTTTCATAACAAACTTTTCTTGCACCATGGCTGAGTCCTAAAAACCCACCAAAACATGCAAAAGACACAAAGAAAGTTGGTTTTCTTTGGACTTCAGATATACCATAAAAAGGACTGGGGTTAGAATGGAGAAAAAATGGTACAAATATATAAATGTCGATGTAGGAATGTCCAAACCTGTAGAGAATTTTTACATTTATTTGAGCCAAACAGAGGATACTTTTAGAAGCAAGATCTCAATAGACTGAGATAAATCCTTTTAAGAAAAGATAGTATGCAGCTTCTTTTATGCATTTGGAATTAAAGAGGGAAGATTACATGAAAGTGAGAGAAAGCAAGGTGGGTATGGGATTACAGGATAGTAAAGAGTGTGTGCTCTTTCCAGGGTGGTCAAGCTTTAGAAGGTGAGGTTTGAAAAGAGGCATTTCGAAGGTGTGTTATCCCAGCTGTGCATAAACAAAGGATAGGGATTGCTCAAAGCAAAGATAAGCCTTTAACTAAATTAGAAGTTATATGCCTGGGGTGTGACTACCCACAATGACCTACCCTGTTAGGAATTTATGATCAGATTACCCAGTGAGGTTACTTTCCACAGAGCCCCTTTTTCCTCTACACAGACAATTCAGATGAAACCAAACTCCAAAATGTTTCACAATGTTCAAATCCTACTTTTATGAAATGACCATAGTCGAAACTTCCTCACAGATGGTGTATGCGATGATAATTATTTTCATTTAAAATATATCTGAAATATAAAAGGGTATTTATATTTTACATTTATGAAATATAAAAGGGTATAAAAGGATATATCTGAAATATAAAAGACCGTGGCTTCTGGTCTGCCTTCTCTTCCCCACTTGTGGGTAAAATCCATGAGAGCAGAGACATCTTTTGTTTATCTCTGTATCGCTAGCCCCTCACAGAGATGTCCAATAGATATCTGTAGAATAAATTAATGCTTACTCTCTCTCCAAACATAGTCACTAACATGAGAGCTACAAAAGGTAGTAGCAGCTATAGGGACTTCAGCGGAGCTGTTGGTTTTGGTGCAGACCTCTCTCCATAGGTCTCCTCTCTTTAATGGCAAGAACACAAATGTGTTGTTTTTTGTGCTCTAAATGTATACCCGTAGATATGGACTTCTACTTTTTCTACACTTTTGAATGAATGTAGAAACATTAAAATTCTTCAAATTAAAAAAATATATATATGAACATAACTGAACTAAAAGGACAATACAGGGGTGCAAGCAGCAAAATCAGTATCATGAGAATTCTGTATTAACAAACAACGTGGTTTCAGTAACAAATAATGTGTGGGGGAAAATACAGAGGGAAACTTTACAAGCTAAAAGAAATTTTGGCATTTCCATAAAATATAATGCACGATCTTATTTGAATCTTGATTTGAAGACACTATAAAAAGGAGAGAGAAACAGAGAGAAGAGACAGAAAGAGATAGGAAAGCAGAGAAAAAGAGAATGGAAATTTGAACACTGGGATATTTCCCAATATGAATTATACCTAATGTTTAGGCATGTTAATGGTATTGCGATGTGTATTTTTAAAAAATCCTTACCTTTTAGTGATATATTTTAAAAGTGAAATGATAGGATATTTGAGATTTGCTTCAAAATAATCTGCAGTGGGAAGCATAGTATAGGAGAGGAAAAATAATTTTCCTTCTAACCCAGTTCTTGGCTGAAACCTCCTGTAATAAAGGACAGGTTAACAGGATGAAAACAGAAAAGTTTGTTTATACACACACACACACACACACACACACACACACACATACATACATACATACATACATACATACATACAAGGGAGACACAAGGAAAATGAGTAACTCTGTGAGATAACCTAAATACCGTTTTCATCTAAAGATGAAAGAAAGAAAGATGGGGGATAGAGGGTGAGGAAGGGGCAGCCAGTTATGGGAAGTTATCAGGAAAAGCAAGGGTAAAACTTGTGATGCAGATTTAAGTTGCTGTCTTCTCCATTGATAAGACTGGCTTGTGATTTAGTTATCTGTTTCTTTCTGGTGAGGTGAGACACTCTCACGAATAGAGATTTTCTTCACAAATGTACATTTCCTTTAGAAAAGGGCAACTCCACTCTTGTTTTTAGAACCTTTCCTGTATCTATTTCTCAAAATGATCAGCTCCAAATAACCCTTATGCCAAGAAGCATATTTGGGGGGTGGCATATTCTGTTACCCTTCAGTTTGGTAGTACAGAAGAAACAAGATTGGCCAAGAGTTGATTATTGAAGCTGCATGAATGACACATGGGGGTTCTTTATCCTATTACATCTAGCTTTATGTAAGTGTTTGAAATAACTAAAAACAAATAAATGAACAAATTATAACACATTAAAATAGTTAGAACATGTAAAAGAACAGAAAAGTATAAAATAAAAATTAAAGCCTTCCTCTCATTTCACCTCACTTCCTGTTCCTCAAAAGTAACTCATAGTTGACAGTTTCTGTGTTTTTCTAAAAAAATATTATAAGCATATATCAACAACAACTCATGGAGATCATACTATACTCTTCCTACTTTTTTTTTTAAGTGTCCCCATATTATTTCATTTTCTAGATGCAATTCATTTAGCAGGCCTCATATCTGGGCTTTAGATTGTATTATTATTATTTTTTTTTACTATTAAACACTATTCAGTGCATTGACTCTAAATGACTTCAGATACTTTTCTTTCAGAAACAGGTTAATCATTGGTAGCTTTGTGTTTTTTGTTTTTTGAATAATGAGGATATGACACCAAAGCACAAGCAACAGAAACAAACTGAATGGACATCATCAAAATAAACATTTGTGCTTCAAAAGACACCATCAAGAAAGTTGAAAGTTAGCCCACAGAATGGTTTAAAGTATTTGCAAATTTATATCTGATAAGGGGACTGTATCCAGAGCAATTAAAGGTCTCTTACAACTCAACAATAAAAAAGACAAATAAATAAATAAATAATTGGCAAAGAATCTATGCAGACATTTCTCCAAAAAAGATACAAGTGTGCAATAAGTACATGAAAAGGTGCTCAATATTATTACCATCAGGAAAATGCAAATCAAAACTACAATAAGATAGTACTTCAAATCCACTAGGATGACTATAATAAAAAAGACAGATCATAACAAGTGTTAGTGAGGATGTGGGGAAACTGGAACCCTCATATACAGCTGGGTAGGAATTTAAAGTGATGCAGCTGCTTGGGAAAATAATCTGGCAGTTCCTCAAAAAGTTAAATACAAAGTCCCACACGAGCCAAAAGTTCCACTCCTAGGTATATATCCAAGAAATGAAAACATATGTCCACACAAAAACTTATACATGAATGCTCACAGCAGTATTATTCATAATAGTCGAAAGGGGAAACAAACCAAATATTCATCAATTGATGAATGGATAAACAAAACTGGTATATCCATGCAATGAACTACTATTTGGCAACAAAAAGAAACCTATTATATTAAGCAGTGACTCTCTATTTCCCCTTCCTCAGCCCCTGGAAACCATTAATCTTTCTGTGTCTATGGATTTGCCTATCCTGGACATTTCAGATAAATGAAATCATATAATACGTAGCCTGTTGTGCCTGGCTTCTTTAACTCAGCATAATGTTTTCAAGGTTCATCCACACTGTAGCATGTAACACCACTTCATTCTTTTCAGCTGAACAAAACCAAAAGGGACCGTATGGATGTAACTTGACTGATATAAGTAGTTAATATATAAAACTATTAATGATAATGAATGTTTCTCACGCGATACAGGTTAGCTATTTTCATAAAACTTTACAAGGCAGGCCTTTTAATGGCAGATCACACTGAGGAACTAAAGGACGGGGACATGGAAATAGGCTAAGGGGATATCCCAAAGGGAAATGGCCAAAGGCAAGTAATTACAGTAGTCTCTCCCTTATCCACAGTTTTGTTTTCCGCGGTTTCAGTTACCCGTGGTCAACTGCAGTTGGAAAATATTAAATGGAAAATTCCAGAAATAAATAATTCATCAGTTTCAAATTGTGTGCTGTCCTGAGTAGCATGATGAAAACTCATGTCCCACTCTGTGCTACCCAGAACGTGAATCATCCCTTTGTCCAGCATATCCAGGCTATATACATTCCCTGCCTGTTAGTCACTTAGTAGCTTTGGTTATTTGCTTACTTTGTAGTCTCAGTTATCAGATTGCCTGTCGTGGTATCACAATGCTTGTGTTCAATTAACCTTTATTTTACTTAATATGGCTCCGAAGCACAAGAGTAGCCTCACACTACTTCACAATGCTTACGTCATTCACCTTAGCTCATCTCATTACTTAGGCATTTTATCATTTCATATGATCATAAGACGACGTGTGAGTACAGTACAATAAGACATTTTGAGAAAGATCACATTCACATAACTCTTATTACAGTATACTGTTATAACTGTTCTATTTTATTATTAGTTATTGTCGTCTCTTACTGTGTCTAACTTATAAATTAAACTTTATCACAGGTATGTATATACAGAAAAAAACATAATCATATAGGTTTCAATACTACCTGCAGTTTTAGGCATCCGCTGGAGGTCTTGGAAGATAACCCCTGTGGATAATGGGGGACTACCGTATTTGCTGGGAAAAAAAGAAGAGTGAGCATTCTTGCTCTCTCTCTATATATATAAAAGGGAAAATAGAGATATCCATCATCTCATCATTCATCCATTTCACATTCATTTAACCTAATACTGTGCATGGAACTAGGAAAAAAATAAAGAATAAGATATGGATCCTGTCTTTGAGGCCTCAGTAAAACATAAGTAGTATGAGGCTGCAATGGTGGCATGCATATAGTTCTCAGGAATCCCACTTGAGGGTGGATTAGTTCTTCCTGGAGAGAATTGGGAAGGCATCCCAGCAGGGAGCAATTAGTTTGAAGACCCAGTAGACTCTTATCAGGCAGAGAAGAGAGGAAAAGTATTCCCAGTAGATAAGTGCACCTACAGGTATAAAGAAATAAAAAAGATGAGTATGTGGAATTAAGTCTCTTGAGGATAAACAGGTTACAGCCAGGGTATGCAGACCTGCTGTGCCAATACTCCGGGTTTCCCCTTTATCTTAAGTCCAAGAGAAATTTGTCACGCAGAAAAATCTAAACCTACCACTGTTCAATTGTCAGAGAACCCACAGCATACATAAAGTATTGTGTAAGGTGTTCCAGCTTCAAATGGGAAACAATAGATCAATAATAATAATAGTAACAACAACCAGAAAACTACTATTATAAGCAAAATACCAAAGAGGACAAGGCTCTTTAGAAATGGCTTCCATGTTACTCATTACTATACTACTTCCTGATAAACAGTTATTTTACAACAAAATGGGACTCAAGAAGTACCTGTGCATTTGGCTGAAGTAAATGGAAAAAAAAAAAAAATCTCATTCCATCCTAAATCCCCAAAAGGGAGGTGTGGGTGTGTAATATGCTACCTAATCCATTTTGCCTGGCCTTAAATTGCCTAATTACAGCAACATGTGAACCAATGGCAATGAGATATAGCTAACTGGAAGAAAGGAATAGGAATGTCTATTTATTTTGACTGTACCCTGAGCTCTGCCAAGAAGACATTCCAATCTCCATCCTTAAAAAGAGCTACTCAGCTAACCTTACTTAGAGAATATCACTGTCCTTGGCCATCTTTTGAATTTGGCCCGAAATTTGTTGAGCAAACTTGATCAAAATGGGCAGAAATGTTTTTTGCTATCGACCTTCCTTAAATGAGGGCTAATTGAGAAGAATATAGGTAACTATTAGGGCAAAGAATTTGAGATCTATGGATCAAAAAGGAAATATAAACCAAGTAAAATGTTTACTTACATATGGGGATAATATCTAGAATTACAGAGTATTAGTTTTATCAACCTAAGGGCTAACTACTAATATTTGCAAGATTATCTTGAAAAATTATTTCCTTTAACAGTGGCAAGGGAGTAGTAGATACAGCAGTATGCGTATGCCACTTCGCCCAGCACCTAACAACTGTGAAGACATGTGTTTATTTTGAAAGCTCTTAGTGATAGGAAGATTTATTAGAAAAATGAAACACTTCACCTCAAGCTCACAGAACTCTGTTTTTGTTGCATTAGTCTCGCCAGGAGAATTCTGAATGTGTTTGCATTCTATCAGTTGACAGTGTGAGTCAGTCTGTCCCAAACCGGTTTTCTAACCAGAAAACTGAGAAGTTTGATGACACATTTACGTAAACATGCTCACTGGATGAAGTTATTTAAAATTTTATAGTCTTTTAATCCTCCCCAAGCCTCTGAAATCCATACAGATTTTAGACAAGATTTAAGTTCATATGAGCTAAAGAGTAGAAATTACTTATAAATCAACTCTATTAAGAATTCCATGGGTTCTGGATAATACTTGAAAGAACCACAAGGGTAATCTGACCCCAAATGATGCCCTTAACTATTAAGTAATCCACTTTATTTCTAGTTAAAATTTCAGCTCTAAATACACTTCTTGCCTCAAGAACTGAAATTTCTCATCTATTCTGGTCAATGACCACATGTCTTTGTTGACAAGGATAAATTAACTCTGACTGTGAAGGGTTCACTAAAGTGAACAAGTTGTAGACCATGAATCTCATCACCTACTCTCTGGGCAATGTGAGAATTCAATAAGCAGTTGAATGCAAATGGAATAAAAATGTGGCAAAATATAAATCAAAGTTATCTAAATTAACTAGAACTGCTAGCAACTGGAAGTTATTGAGTTAACTAAAGTTTGCATTGTGATGGATTTTTTAATCCATGTAGATGAAAGGTCCATATAACACATGGACCTAAAGATTATATAGTCCTCTTCTGACATCCTGTTCTTCTCAATAATATTACTTCTTTTAGGCAAAGAATACTCTTCAGGTGAATCTACCCATTCTCTTACTCTGGAGAGTTTCTGGTTTATCTAAAAGAAATCCTCTTGCCCCTGCCATGAAAGAGTATTTCTGTTCCAAATTTAACTTTTTGTTATTCACTGTTAACCTTGGGAGTAAATTCATAACAAATAACTAAGGTGCAAGGGAGTGGCTCTAAAACCTTTTGATATTATGACTCTCCCCACTCCTAGTCCCTCCCTCCTGCCTTAAGGGTTCCACATCACTTCTCCATGGATAAATGAAACACACACACACACACACACACACACACACACACACACACACACACACACACACAGACCCAAAACTCAGTATATTTTGTAGGTAGCACCACCAAACCCTAGCTCAGATGACCTCTGCTCCATTCTGTTGAACCAGATAGAAATTATATAAGGAGAGACCAGAACTTGAATAGGTGTTTCTCTGCTTTTCTTTTACTCACAGCCTCAACTTCTACTCCTAAATTATGAGATGTTAACTATACACTTGATTGAGAAATAACATAATAGAACATTCAGTTTTAAGTTTTCCAGGTAGCTTGCCTTTGTAATACTTACACACACGTGCGTGCGCGTGCACACACACACACAGTAACAATCCTTCAATAATTTTTTTTTAGAAGAGCATAGTGGTTAATTGGTAAATTATTCATGAAGAGAAACTAGGTCAGAGTAATTCCCACATAGAACTTTTAATTAAATGCCTGAAACTAAGAACCCTTTTAAGAGGATGACCACATACATCTACATACAATGTGAATCCTTTTTTGCAGACGGTAGATTCTATTTTGTACTTTCTATACAAAAACTATACAAAGAAAGATCCCTTATAAAGAACTTGATACTTAACTTGATAATTAATAACAATACTAATGGCAATAGTTATATTTTACTGAATGTTTACTGTCAAAATGTTTACTGTGCTAAGCATGTGAGATGGATTATCTCATTTAATCCTCATAACAATCTTTTAAAGTAAGTATTCTTGTTGGCTTTATAATAATTCAGATAATAAAACTGAAGCTTACAGATACTATGTAACTTTCCCAAAGTTATATTGCTAGGAATAGTATAGAAAAGTTAGGACTCAGGTCCATCTGACTCCTGAATCTGGGCTCTTAACCCTTCGCTGCCAGTGATTCCCAAAACGAAGTAATGGTCAGAGTTGCCAGGGGAACTATTTAAAAGTTCAGATTTCTGGACACAACCCCAAATATACTGAATTGGAATCTCCAACTGTGGCATTTGGAGGTAGGAACACAATGGCATCTAAAATATGGTTCAAATGTTCTTTCAAGATGCCAAAAGAGCCTAAGTGAAGCCAGTTGTCACATAGTTGTCTCAGTCAAATCATCTGCCTCAAATAGAAAATAGCATCTCTTTTTCCACGTGAACCTCTTCTTGCTATATAGCAGTCAGAAAGGTCTTTTTGCTAAAAGGCCAGATGAGGTCACGGTCATACTATGTCAGCAATTAGTATCGAGATACGAAGCTGTATGGGCTGTGTTATAGAAGATGAAAGTGATACAACACAGCAAATGTGCTGACTCAGAACTGCTGAGTCAGAACCTCACCACAGAGAAGGCACAGAACCAATGTAGAGAGAGCTAAATTTCCAGCAAAGCTATACTCACTGCATGACTAACATTTCTTAATATTAAATATACAGTTTTAACTCCTAAAAAATTCACTTATCATTTAGTTCATTTATTAATTCATTTCAAAATACTTACTGAGTGCTTACCATGTACAAGGCACTAGACCAAATTTACGATCCTTGTCCTCAGGAGCAGAAAAGCATTTAGGCAATGGAAAAAAGGTGAGCACTAATTAGGGGATCAGGAATGGCTTCATGGAAAAGAAAACATTTGAGCTACCTTTATTATTTAAAAATTTAAATATTATTTAAATAAGCTCAACTATTATATTAAATAAGCTCCATGAGATCATTCATTATTGTCTTCATCTACATGATCAAAGCGGAACCCCTACTATGTCTATATTTCAGTGCATGGAGGGTAGAGAGGGTGGGTGAGAAGGGTAAAATACATGAAAGGTATCTTGCTTTCAAGTTGGAGATGACTATCTCTTCTACTTATAGCCAATTGATCCAATACAAACTCACACAGCCATTTCTCAATACAGGAAAGTTAGATATGTCCATTTGGGCAGCCATAGGCCCAGAAGAAAAATAGCAATTGATATTTTAAAGACAACTAAGAGTCTGCCACAATCTTAGTACAAACCAATTAACTTCTCTGTGTCTCAATTTATCTTCATGATCTTGAAGAAGGTAAAATGTTCTTAAAAAGGACACAAAAAGCACCAATCATAAAAGATTGATAATTGGATTTAACTAAAATTAATAACTCGTTAATACAAAGACGGATGAACAGGTAAGCCACAGATTGGGAGAGGATATCTGCATATGTATCACCAACAAAAGACTAACTAACAACCAGAATATATAAAGACCTCCTACAAATCAATACAAAAAAGACTGACAACCCAGTATAAAAAAGGCAAAGACTCAGATATGCTTCATAAAAAAGGGTGCCTGATAAGTATGTAAAAAGGAAATTCAACATTGTTAATCAACAGGGAAATGTAAATTAAAACTATAATTAGATACCTTCCAGAAAGACTAAAATTATAAAAGACAATATCGAGCATTAATGAGTAAGTGGAGCAACTGGAACTTGCATACACATCTGGTGGCAATATAAATTTCATTTAATATGAAGATGAATTTCCATTAATATGAGAGTCCATTTACATAAAATTCAAAACAGACAAAATTAATCTATGGTAATAGAGGTCAAAATGGTGGTTACCTCCTGGGACAAAAGTGGATATCAACTGTAAGGTGCTGCAGAGTTGGAAATATTCCATATTTTGATCTGAATAGCTTGCACAGGTACATACATATGTAAAAACTCATCAATCTGTACATTTAATATTTGTGTACCTTACTAACTATAAATTATACTTCAGTAAAAGAGAAAAATGAAAAAAATAATGCTTACATTATAGATTGTGAAATGGGGTATGTTACATATTCTGAAGATGCAAGATGTAGAAATGACTGGACTCAGCAACTCTTATGAGTCTTGGTGACAAGAAGATTGGTCCTACTAACAGCAATTGGAAGACAGGGAGAGGCAAATGAGTTTTTGGCTTTGGAATGTTGTGCTCGAGAAACTGGTGAGACATTTAGTAGTACCTGCACACATGAGACTAGAAAGAACTCAGACAAGCAGTGGTTAAAGATAAAGATTTGGAAATCATAGCATAGAGGGGAATGTTGAAATAGTAGGAGATGGGATGACCAAAGGAAAGAATATAGAAAGCAAAGGGCTGGTTTGCCTTGGTAAATGTCTACATCAGAGGGTAAGAAGAGGGGGATAAGCTATGAAGGAAAGTAGAAAAGAAGCAGCCTATGATATATATTTTGGAGAGCTCAATGTCTTGGAAGCCAAAGAGAGAGTTTCAAGGTTTGAGTAAGAAGTCAACTGTATTAACTGACATAGAGAAGTAGCAGAGCATGAAGCCAGAGAATAAAGCCTGTTGGCTCTAATGATGAAGTCACCACTGACCTCTGGGAGAACAATTTCATCAGAATGGCAGATGCTGAAACCAGATTTTAAAGATCCAAAGACGGTGGTAGAAATACAGACACACTGAATGTAGTGATATTCACTCAAGAAGTTTGTCAGGGACTGGAAGGGAAGAAAGAGGCTGGTCACTTGTAGGAAAAGTAAAATTGAGGAAAAAGAGCCAACTGAGGCTGAAGATGCTGGAACAGAAGAGGAAAAATAGAGCCAAGACCCAGAGTGGACAAGTGAGTATGGAAGGTAGTCATTCCACAGGGTGACAGGGAGTTGAAATAAGCACGAATCTCAGGTTGACTGAGAAGCAATAACAAACAAAAATAATGTTTAGAAGGCTCTTCAACCTCATGTTAATGGAATATCCTAATTTAAGGGAGTATGTTAAATATGTTTTTAAAAGGTCCTATTTTAATTTGTTCATTGAAAAATAAGTGACAAAAAACCTGCCTTGATAGAAACTGAATAAATTTTTACCATGCAGGTTCTACTACTTTAAGTGGTTATAAATACTTGATTGGAAAGTAATGTTTTTCTCTCTCTACTGAAAGATCTTTTCCAAGATTAGAAACAAAAACACTAGCAAATGATGGAAATAACAAAATAAGCACATTCTAATGGTGAAACAAACTGGTCTACGGTCCTTACAAACCTTTGTTTATAGTGAGAATAAAAAGCACACAATTATCATTAACAGCAACAATAACAAAAACATTCATCACACTCGTTGCTGCCAGAAATGTAGTGTTGTCTGAAAACTGGGCAACTCAGGCAGGCAAGTGGATTAAGGCCCACTCAGGTTCTGAAGTAGGAGCATTTGCTTGGAAAAACAAGATGTGTATCTCAATAGTTACTTTTCCTGGCCAAAAATTTTGCTTAACTCAATTAGCTTGAGCCTGTTTCTATTACTTGAAGCCATACTTTTCTATTACTAAATGAAGAGTTTTCATTTAGGACAAATTAGTACAAATAAATGAAGCAGCAGGGGACACTAGCTTTATCGTTATTTCATTATTTCAGCTCGGGAAATAAAAAAGGAACATTGCGTAGTTTTCTGTGTGAAGCATCTTGGTAAAAATAGAAACAAATAGTTTTTTGGATCAGGTCACTCATTCAACCAGCCCAGGGTCCCGCTTCTGACAGTGGCTGCCAAAGAAGCCATGTCGGGGTCTGTGAAGATGCACTTGTAATAGGTGAGTTCTGGATTTCATCCACAAGTCTATCAAATTCTTCTAAACTGACCTCTTTTTTTGGCCTACCCAACCAATATGGAAATTGCTTCAAAACAAGCACATGTGAACACACACACACACACACAAAGCTTACCATATGTCAGCCATTGTTTTAAGTGCTTTTCACTTAACCCTTAATCTCATAACAACCCTACGAGATAGATACTATTATTAGTAGCATTTTACAGATGAACAAATTAATAAATAGTCTAAGGACACAGAGCTAGAAATGGGCAGGGAGATGAAGTGAATCCTGCTATTTGATCTTTTGTCTATATTCTTATCCATGAGGCTATACTGCCTCTAATGCACTTCTCTTTGAGTAAAGGCACTTCTTTAAGACTCTGGTTCCAACAGTTACAGGTTTGGGTGAACAAGAGTGCGTTTGCCCTGCCACAGTGCTTATGACTTTATAGTTTTAATCATATCCTTTTTTCCACTTTAATCTTTGCAATTTACAATTTAATTTTTTTACTATCTTCACATGGAATTCACCTTATTACCATTTTGTTTGTACTTGTGTGAAACCTCCAACTTTGATGAAACCTTTTTTCAGGACAAGTAACTAAAATGGCAGAAAACATAACATGTTGTATGCTATACTTTTAATACCAAATAATAACATGTTATTGATTTAGTGTGAATTCCTTTCTAATAAGTATTTTGTTGACTTGTTAACCCTTCTGGCTGTCCAGAGTCTACTGGTAACAACTTTCAATAATCTAACGTTTGCTCCCTGGATCAAATCTATAGTTTTCAGATGCAGCTTGAATTACCACTCTTCGCACCATTTTCTACCTTAGAATGGGCTGACAGCTAGATATTCTTATGCATCAGAATAACTGCCTTAGGAACAATAGTCTATCACCATGTTACAGAATCACTTGGAAGGAAGGTATTTAATTTTCATTGCCTTTTCCATGCCTTCTCATGGAACTGCATTTGAAGACATTGATTCTTATCACATAAGAAATGATTATGAGTAGAACAACTGTTCAATTTAAAAAATATCTATTGAGTACCTAGTCTTTCCTAGGTATTCGGTGTGAAAGAAACCATCTGAGTGACCCCATATTTTTGGTTGTCAGGAATTCACACTCCCAAAAGTCAATTAAAAAAAAATACCACAGGATACTAAGAATGTCTTGGTTACTAATATTAATATTAAAATTATACTGATAAAGTAGTTTTTAAAAATGTCTAACATTGTAAATATCCTCATTACTTTAAGAAGTTGGTCAATCATTTAAATATTTTGCTCTTAAAAAATAAAATGTAGTTAGCTTAACACTGATTCTTAAAAGGCCTCATATAGTACTAGCAGACAGACCATAGGAAATTAATGAAAAAGCTAGTCCTTTTGTTTTTTGTTTATTAGCATCATTATTATCAGCAACACAAATATCTTATGTACCGACCACATGCAAAACATTATGTTGAGTTCTCCTAAGGACAAGATATATTGTACTACTTACACAGAAACGAATATATAAACCTTGAAAAGAAATATATGTATTACTATTCTTAAGCTTGTTGGAATCTGTGTTATTTATCAAAATAATGCAGAGAAAAATACCTTATCCATTAGGTATAGCCTGTCCACAGTTTAACAAAGAAAAAAATCGCTTGGCTGAGAATAGAGTTACACAAATTGTTTACACAAAAAGACTGGGCTTTGTTTGACTATTTAGCTTTAGAATACACACTGCTGATATTTAAGCAGTGTAAACTGTGTAGTATCATTGTCAGTGCAAATCACAGGTCCTGATGTGCAGTGAGCTTTCCCAAAGAACGTCTGGCTAATAGCCAAGCAAAAGTACATAATTTAAAACACTCAATCAGTTTCATTCTGAGGCATTTTGTTTAGTATTTAATAGCTTCTCCAGGGACAGGAAAATTACAAAAGTGCATTGTTTTGACATGAGCTAAAATGAGTCATCGCTCGTCACTACATTTTTGAGGATTTGGCATTAATCTTCTGAGATGGTAAACCATAAACATTTAAAATAAATATAATTTTTCCTCAACAGTTTAGTAAAGTCAGGCTACTCTTCTCATTCGAGCAGGAAGCTGGTAACCCTAAAGGAAGGCACTATCCTGTTTCCACTTGTAGCCATTTTGCTTTTTCCAATGAGCGTTTTCAATGGCTATGTAAGGCTCTATGACTAAATCAATGTTAAAGCTTATGTGATTTTTTTTTAATAATAAGTTAAAAAAATAATATATACAATTAATTCCCTGGGTAAATTCCAAATCTATTTTCACCTAGTATTTGCACCAGTATTCTTTGCATGCAAAGGAAGCAATTCTCAACAAGAAGCAATGCAAATGGGCTTGATTTTCAAAACCTGGATGCACCAGGGTCCAGGTCCTATTACCTCAATGTCCCCTACCTCTCAGGCATGCTCTAGGACTAGACCAATTTCATTATCCTTAGACCAATGGATCTATAAGTTTGTTAAATACCACAATCACCAGAGAAGCTTTTAAAAATCTCAGTGCCCAAGGCGAACAAATTAAGCCAAAATCTCTTAAGACTGAAGCATCAATAGTGCTGAAAGCTCCAGGTAATTCCAATGTGCAGCCCAGTTTGAGTGTCAGTGCTTTAGACTTGTGTGGGAGAGCAGAAAGAGGTAGGGGTAGGCAAGCACCTTTGGTACTTTATGGTTGTTCTGATGAATGTTAAATAGGTAAAAATAGGTTGGACTAAATAACCATTATGAAATTATAGCTTATTTATAATATAGTTAACCTTGGGCATTTTAATTATGATGTGTCTTGGTGTGGGCCTCTTTAGGTTCATCTTGTTTGGAACTCTCTGTGCTTCCTGGGCTTGTATGTCTATTGTTTTCAACAGGTTAAGTTTTCCAACATTATTTCAACTAGGTTTTCAATTCCTTGCTCTCTCTCTTCTCCTTCAGATACTCTTATGAAGCAAATGTTGGTATACTTGATGTTGTCCCAGAGGCTCCTTAAACTGTCTTCATTTTTTAAAAATTCTTTTTCCTGTTTTACTCTGTTTTGATTGGGTGTTTTCCATTACTTTGTCTTCCAAATCACTGATTTGATCCTCTGCTTCATCTAATCTACTATCGATCCCCTCTAATGTATTCTTCATTTCAGTGATTTATTCTTCATTACTGGTTATTTTTTATGTTTTCTATCTCTTAGTTAAAGTTCTCACTGAGTTCATCTACTCCTCCCCTAAGTTCACTGACCATTCTTATAACCAGTGTTTTGAACTCTGCATTTGTTAGATTGCTTGTCTCCATTTTGTTTAGTTCTTTTTCTGGAGCTTTATTCTGTTCTTTCATTTGGGACATGTTTGTCTCATGTTTGGCTGAATCCCTGTGTTTATTTCTATAAGGCAGATCTGCTACATCTCCCAGTCTTAGTAGAATGGTCTTATCTAGTAGGTGTCCTGTGGGGCCTGGTGGCACAATCTCCTCAGTCACATGAGCCAGGTGTTCCAGGGGGTGTCCCTTGTGTGAGTTGTGTGTGCTCTCTTGTTGTAGTTGAACCTTGATTGCTATTGGCACTTTAGTGAGAAGGACTGACCCTCAGGCTGGCTGGCTGTGAGGAATGGCCATGAGTACAATGGAGGTGCTATTATGCAGGGGCTGACCCTACAGAGGAGGATGCACTTTAGTGGGGCTCTGGTGCCTGCTGGATCTGTCCTTTAGGTGTCTTGTCTGTAGAGGTGGTTGGGTGGTGCTCTAATATAGTTTGAAGCTGGCCACTAGGTGTGTTGGTTCTGGGGACTCTTGGGAGGGGGTCTGGCGCAGGCCCAGATCAGCCACTGCCTGTGCCCAGTCAGGCCACCTGGTATGGGTTACAAAGTGATCTGCAATGGATGACACTTGTACAGGGCTTGGAGGTGCTGGAAGACCAAGCCCAGGTGCCACTAGTGCTAGGCTTGGGGCCACTTAGCAAAGGGTATAAGGCATGCCAAGGCCAGATGCTGCTTGTTTAGGTTTTGTGAACCTTTGAGAGGTTTTAGGAAAGTTCCTAGTATGAGCCAAGAAGGCCATTTGTATGGAAAAGTCACTGGAAGTGGCTTGGGTGGGCCTGCAAGTTGGGGGCAGTGTCTCAAGGAATCACCAAGGCAGAGTGAATGGTGTTAACCAGGTTGATGGAGACCCAAACTTGGTGCCTAGCTGTGCCTGCAGGCTAGGAGGGTGAGAGTGGGGACTCAGCAAAGGAACAATGGCATCTACCAGTACTGTCAGAAGGCTGCCCCTCCAGGCCTCACCCTGAAGCCAGACAATTCAGTTCTTCCCCTTACGTCCCTGACACTTTTCAAGCTGCTGCCCCAGTGCTGGAGTTCAGAGTGAGTCCATAATTGAGTAAATCTGTGTGTGGGTCCTTTAAGAGGAACTCCAGAAACTCCAGCAGCCCTCTCTGTCTCAGCCACAATCCCTGCTGGTTTTCACAGCCAGAAGTTATGAGAACATCTCTTCCTGGCACTGAAATCCTGAGCTGGGGAGTCTGGTGTGGAGCTGGGACCCCTCGCTCCTCAGAGGGGACCTCTGCAGCCGAGATATCCCTCTCATTTCTCAATTGCCACTCCATGGGTGTGGGACCAGCCTATTCTGCATCTCCATCTCCTCCTATCAGTCTCGACATGGCTTATTCTGTATTTCTCTAGTTATAGAACTGTTCAGCTAGTCTTCAGGTGGTTCTCAATGATGATTATTCTGTAGTTTAGTTGTAATTTTGATGTGGTTGTGGGAGGAGGCAAGTACAATGTTTACCTACTCTGCCATCTTGACTGGAAATCTACAACATAAAGTTAAGAGCATGGATTCTGAAGCCAAACTTCCTGGGTTTAATCCTGGATATTTATAACCTTTCAGACTCAGTTTATTCATCTATTCAATGAGGATAATAGTGGTATCTACCTTACAGCCTGCTGTAAAGATTAAATGAATTAATCCATGTAAATATAAAGTGTTTAGAATAGTATTTTATACATAGTAAGCACCTGGTATGTATTTGTTATTAATATTCTCATCATTACCATCTTTGTTATTCATACTTCATTAATATAGATGAAAGTTAAATGATCTCTCCTAAATCTAAGAGGGTTGAATGGCCTTGGTTTCCAGAATTTAGTCATTATGAATTTTATGAATGACATCAGTATTATATGTATATGTTTTTAATTTTAATTCATTCATTCTATACTTACTGAGCATCCACTATGTGCCAAATACTGTTCTAGATGTGTTATAGTCTAACTTTCCAAAAAGCATTCATTCACATTTATATTTATTTCATCCTAAATACTGCCAGACTGATTCTGACCTTAGAATTATAGGGTTTCAAGATCCAATACAACCAGAACACCACAGATGGCATCTTAGAAATGTATAATAAGAGCTAACCAGTTGAATACTTACTATGCATAGGGTATTACTCGAAACACTTACAGGCTATAACTCATTTAATACTCACCACAACCCTATGAGGAAGGTATTCTCACTCTCCTCATTTTTAGATGAGAAACTGGAGGCACAAACAAGTTATATTACTGGTAAATGAAGAATTCATGATCAATGCAGGGAGTCTGCTTCCAGAACCATCCCTGGGACGTTAATGTGCATTAAGGAAAGATACTTTAAAGGTGGACCATGGTGGAGTCACAATCAAGATGGAGGTGGGAGCCCAAAATGTCTATCATAACAATTTCAGGAACAGTGCACCTAATATATTATTCCTCATGTTTTATCACAGAGATATTTTGTTGAAGAATGCAATGGAGGCTAGGAAACTGCTAGAGAAAAAAAAAAAACAGCAATAATCACAACAGCTACCACACAGATTTCAAAAAACCCAAAAACCTCTATAAATTGTAATTTTTGATTATTTTCATTGTAATTCATGGAGAACTTCTTTGTAGAAAAAATTAGGTGAAATATTTCCTACATGATCTTAAAATATGTGATTTCCATTTTTAACTCTAGTGCATTAGTAATGCTCATTAAAGCTAAAAGGATGTATCATGTTAAGAAATGACCAAAACACCTGCAAAGTGTAATAACTTGATACTGGAAACCAACAATCTGATTTTGAAAACTATAACCAAATATTCTGTTAAAAAAATTGAACAGACTTTTTATGTGATGCAAAATAAAGATCAATGAACAGAAATTACTCTCTCTTAAAAGATATTTTCAGATGAAAAGAAATGAGTTCCTAATTTTAGCCTTTAAGTAAATGTGCACATTAAAAAAATAAACAAAACTTCATCTAATATAATCAAAGTACATCCATTGTAGCTGTCTCCAAAGCCCTAAATAACATAGAGTGATACATTTTTTTTCTCTCTGTGTGTTTAGCCACATATTTCTCTATGTATATTTAGCCACATCACTTCTTAGGTGATTTGAAATACCAATAGAAATATGATTAGAATTAATATTAATAATCATCTAAGAATAGAGTAGCTTGAAATTTACCTAAACTCTATGAAAGGTTCAGACTCAGTGTTCATGGATTCTATTTCATTTAATTATATATACCTTCTTCCAATATTCTTATGTGTTAGTCCACGTTATATTAAAACCAAAACAAGACTACTAGGTCAATGTGAAAAATGCATATACATTTTTATTTGTGAATGTCTATGTGCCAAAAATCCATCTGTTAGAAATTAGTTACTATAAAAGAAAAATTTTATTTAGCTGATCTTCCTGGGTTTCTATTTTTAAAGGAGGAAATTTTGGAAAGGATGAGATTGGATATAAAAAATTAGAGCAAACACAGCCTCTAGGTATTGTGTAATTCCCTGCAGACCAATTTATTTGAAATATCTTTCATTCCATGTACCCATAACACCCATCTAAACAATGCTATCTACAATATAGAAATATAGTTTCCTTTTCCTAACAGTCCTCAAAATATGCAACAAAAATAATGTATCATATCTAAATTCTCAAATAAGGAACATTTAACCAAGAAGCCGTCTTTTCAGTGTTTCCTTCTTTTTTGAGTCTGATAAATTAGATTAAGTCTATTTAGAAATATATTTTGATGGCTTATTCAAAGAATTTTTAAAAACCAATGTTAGAATATTAAATCTAATATTTATGAGGAAATACTGGAGGTAGAATATCTTTTCTTAATGCAGTCAGTCCTCAATTATTCATAGTGATGAGAGACAAGGAAAACTAGTCATGAGCACTGGAAACTTTCATTGTGGTTTGTTTCACCACATGTACTTAAGTTAAGCAGAAAGCTTTGATACAGTATAGGTTGGGCAGGGAGTAGGGGTGGCTATCTCTTACAGAATTGCTCTATAATCACCGTCATTCATCCTGGACATCTCCTTTCTGGGCAAGGTAAAATGAGAGAAAGTGATATACATGAAAATAGGAAATAAAATACAACCAGTTCATTGCTTACTATTAGTCTCAGAAACAAAACATTGGCTTTCTACTTTGACTGCTCCAGGTTTCCCCTCAAATATACCATATCACCTAAGTTCTCCATCAAAAGGCATCAATTGTCTAGGTAATAATTTTATTCTTCAGAGAATATCAATTGTTCAATATCTAAAAAAGAAGTGGGGCTAAAACTCAAAATTTGGTGCCAGGCAAATGGACACAAATTAGTTGCTTTAGCTGTTTTTTTTCTTTGTTTAGAATTGTATTTTTTTGCCAAAGCTATAGAACAGTGGTCAGCAAACTTTTATTGTAAAGAGCCAGGTAGTAAACATTTTATGCTTTGTGGGCCAGATGGTCTTGTTGCAACTACACAATTCTGTTGTAGTAGGAAAACATCTACAGATAATGTGTAAACAAATAGGTGTGGCTGTATTCCAAAAAAAACTTTATGGGCACTAAAATTTGAATTTCATATAATGTTTATATATCATGGAATATTATTCTTATTTTGGTATTTTCCAACTATTTTAAAATGTAAAAAAACATTCTTAGCTTGTGGGTGGTACAAAAATTGGTAGTGGGCAGGCTATAAAATTTAGTCATATCTTCTCTCTGTCATGAACTGCTTTATTCTACATGTAAATATGTAGAGAAATTTCTGATTACAAACAACATTTTATTTAGACTACCTTCTTAGGTATCAATTTTTAAAGCATGAGATTGGATATAAAAAAAATCATGCCAATTGTGCCAATCATAATAAAGCAGGATACTGAGAAAGAAGGTACAGAATAGTTGGCTTCTACAGCATTGACATGTATAAATCGTATGCACAGATATGTACATATTAAAAAATCCTTTTTTCATGCTAATATTATTCATTGTCAAGGCCCAAATCAAAAATAACACCAATTAATTTTTTCCCCACAACCTGAACAACTAAAGTTAAGTTTCACCGACCAGTTAATTAAATATTAGAAACTAAAGGCTGACAATGTTCTCTGTCATAATCATTACTGAGCAAACAAAGCAAAACAAAAAACAAAAAAAAAACAACAAAAAAAAACTGTTCTGAGCAACAAATTATGTTTCTCTCTAGTACTTTTCTCCAATATAAGGACAGGCTGTAATTAAATTTTAGAGACTTAAAACATATTTCCTACTTACTAGCCATGTATAACATATAATTCGAAATGGACTTTAGTGCCCTTAATACATTGATTTTTTTTTTTGTTAAGAAAATTACTTTTTTCAAAGTAAATAAATCATTGTGCTTTCAAATTGTTGGAGAGTAAATATTGACTAATGCATAGATTGTGGAACAAAAACCCTTGACCTTTACGATAACTTGTGGAATCTTAAACTATTGAGGTTTAGTTGCTATGGCAAGAAATGCAACATAAATATTGTTATTGTAAAATTATCATTTAAAAGAAGAGCATGCCTGAAGACAGTAATTTGGGCCCACCCAGTCTTCGGTTCTCAGTCCTTCAGAGTGATTGTTCTTAAGTGCTTCTCCATTTTTTGTTCTTACTTCTTTAATAAAGAATCCTATTTCCTGACTAGGTTCTGTCTTTCTCTTTGAGAACCTTTCTCTCAAGACCTCTGTATGGAACTTAATGGCTTAAGGTGACTGCCATTCATGAAAGAAACAAAATAAAACGAAAACAAAAACCCTAGAAAATATATACATTCCCCACAGAAATGTTCCACTAATAGGGCATGCAGACTTTTTAAAGTAAAACAGCCCCTCTATGGAAGAGCATACCAATTATGTGGCTAACATTAGGGCAACAAATTTTTCCTTGCCTTCCTATTGCCATATGCCTGTCATTTTCTCCCTATACTTTCCATTCACTGTTTCAAACATGTGTTGCCACTTATTTGCCAGGAAAGGAATCTCTGAACTACCTCCTTTATGTATGATGAAATGGCAGACGGAACGGAGCCAGAGAGAGCCCCATTAGCAGTTATTCACACTTCTGTTTTCTCTTAACTTCCTTTTCTCTAAAGTTTATTCCTCATATGCTAGGAGGGATGTGTAATCATAAAGACATCCGTGACTCATGCTTCAGAATATGGAACCACAGTAATTCCCTGTAGAGCAAATGGTTCTCTCTTCCACTGAGCTGCATTGCCTCTTCTACAAAAGGCCTATCTTTATAGCTTAGTGGTTGATCAAACATAGGTGAGGGGCTCCTTTGTCAAACCCTCACCAAATATCAACATTCTTTTCTATCAATCACTGCTAGAGTTTACCCAACATTTAACCACAGTCTTTTAATAAGGCACCTGTTCCATGGATTCAGATTGCTAGGGGATTAACTGCCCTGAGTCAAGAGGAGAAAACACAATGGAGATTAATTAAGAAGAAGGGGTTTTCTGCTCAAGATGAAGGGGATTTATGGAGATAAAGTGTGGAAGTCTGGTGTAATATGTACAGTAACAAGAAACGAATGCTTATTTCAGTCTGCATTGATTATCCTCTTTTGGCTTACTGAAACCAATCTATAGATCAAAAGCATTGCCATGGATTAATAGTTATGTTATTGTTGAACTAAGTTCCTTAAACTGTATCTGGCTGACACTACCAGGAATTTGGTCTTTTCTGGAAAAGGAGATAGGCCAAAAAATAATCTTTTGTTCATAAGCAGAAAGGAAATATAGTACCCTAAAAAACCCACAGATATTACCATTCATGTTATGGGATATGGTAAAAAACAAAAAACAGTCCTGCTGAGTGACAGCCCACTAAATCTAGGAAGTCAACTGCAAAGCTAGTTGAATTATGATTCATCCTTTAAAGGAGAATGGTTTCAGCTTTTCCAGTCATGAACATGGGTGACTGCAAGTTGCATAAAAGAATATGCTGTCATGCTTGAACCTGGGAGAGCTAAGAATAAAATATATTTAACGATCTTGGCCACATAAAATATATACAAGCATTCTCAGTGTTATGAACACCTGACTTGAGAATGTTCCCTCCATGTAAAAGCCAGCCTCCATCTGCTCAAAAGGATGACACCTGGAGGGCAAGAGTATTTCCAGAGCTACTTAATTTTCCTCAGGCTAGTTGGCAACGAGCTGCCATGGATATGGGCAGGGAGGTATTCACCTGGAATCCAAAGTGGGAACCTGAAACACATTTACTAATAAACATCATGTTTTATGTAAAACATAGGCTCCCAGCTAGTCCACAAAAACCTAGCTGAGCCAATATACAGTTTAAATTGTACACTCTATAAGAATATTGTTCCCCACTACATGCTGAAATAATCATATTATGTATAAATCTTGTGAGCTATGATATTACTGTGCCACAATATCACCATAGTACCGCAGCTACCTACAAATAGGTGTTCAGCTTTATCATGGGTTTAGTAAGCCTCCTTGTGCTAGTATGGAAATCAACCCCTTACTTAGTGAGGAAATATCTTACAAATAAACCTTTGCAAGAACCTTTTTGCAAATGGAGAACTTCCTACATTTTGAAGATTATTAAAGTATTCACTTCCCTCTGTGCTGTAAGAATGCAAATTGCCCTAAGATCTATATAAATTTAGCATTATCCCACATTTCTTTTTTTTAATCCCATGTTTCTTCCATGAGCAAAAGAAACCATAAGCAACACAAACCCTAAAAGCATTAAAAACAACAACAACAACAACAACCACAAAAACCCCCACAAGAAACAGTTATTCATGGAAAGAAAAGAATGACACACCAGCAACACGAGAGTAATGTGGCCAGTGAACCCCTACTGCCTGGCCAGATCTGGCACCAGACTAGCTCCTCCTTAGTGACTATACTTCTTATGCATCCATAACAGAGGAGCAAATGAGACAGAACTCTACCTGAAATCCTAAGTGCCATCTTCTCTCACACCTTTCCAGATGCAGAACTTGTTCCTCTGTGTGGAAAGGGCACTTTATTTATGTACCTGCATAATTCATTTAGATTTCAAATAGTCTATCTCTTCTTCTATATTATTACTTCCCCAATCAAGTCCTAGTTGTAAATTCCTTGAAGCAGGGGATTTGTCTTATTTTCCACCATAGAGCACAAAACTTTGGCTATAACAGCAGAAAGGAAAGGAACTTAAGTTTACTGAAGCTTATTATATGCTGGTCCTATATTAAATGGCTTTCTTCTCAAATTTGTCTCACTTAAAATAGTAGGTATTTAATAAGTGACTGTTGAATGTCTCATCACTCAGATTCAATAGAAAGAAAAGTATAAAGAAATTGATAGACACATTTGTGGATTCAGCAAAGAGGGAGTCAGATTTTTTACCTTCAAAATGACTTTTGGGGTTAGTGGTAAAATGTAATTATATTTAAAAATATCTATGTATTCTATAAAGGGATGGTGGTAAACAAAAATTCTCAATTAGCATAGAACTCTACTTCTCTTTTACATAAAAATATAAACCAACTATCCATGGAATACAAAAGGTCATAAAGATAAAGCCATTTGGAAGTTACGTTATGAAGAGAGCCAATTCTGATAACTTACATTAAGAGAGTTAGTCATCTGTGTTCATCAACCAAACTACATAATTCTTAGATGTCCACTATGACAAGAGAAAATCCATAAAACTCTATACATTAAATAGCTATTATCTAGTCTTAGATTCAAAGAAAACTTGAAATTCTATAAAATGGGCAATAATGTTTTTTGATCTTACCATTCAAAAATACCTACGATCTAAAAATGTTACTGGAGATGGAGATACCTACACACAGAAGGATGTGTCCTGAGAGTCACCAGATTTCCTCATAGGAACACCTTAAAAGAACAAACACACAGAGCATCCTGCATTCATCTAAGCAAGGCATAGCTACTCCCAGTCCATAGTCACCACTGCAGCCCTCTACCTCTGTTCTGGGAACAGCCAATGGGCTTTGTTATATGAAGGCTGACCAGGGTCATAAAACACGAAGACTGAAGATCGGACTTGGGATGAGGGCTGCAGACCTATTCATGCAATTGTTAGATTGTTAAGGACTTCCCGAAAAGCATCTTCAAGATCTCATTCTCTCAACTCCTAGCTGAGGATAAAGCAACTGCAATTCAGTGACAGGTAAAGTGTGTGTGCGCGCACACACACACACACACACACACACACACGCAAAAGTGGCTACTGTAAGACTTGCACACACATGCATGCACTCACGTGAATTCAACTAACTGCTTAAGAAAAATAATGAACAAAAATATGCAAACAGAAATAATTGTTTCTATAATATTTAAAACAAATGTAGTCACCAAATCATATTAATAAAGCAATGATCTGGCAATAAAATACGGAAATATCTCAATAAATAGCCTTAGGCAGGTGACTTATTTCTTCCAACCTGAAAGTTTTGGCTTTAGCAAAATCAGAGACCACTGCCAGCAGAACCTTCAGCAACATTTCTATCCATTGAACCTCTTCAGTTCTATTACTTTGTTTCTATTCCAAAACTACATTCTATTCTTTGAGAGTAAAAAAATGATAGTGAATCAAGAGAAAAGGAACGATCTGGGAGAAGGAAAATAAATAAACTTATTATCTGAACTTTTTCTAAATCAGAACTATAGCATATAGAAACATGAGCTGGCAGGTCAGCATAATGATGAATTTCACTATTACTTATAGCTCAGATTCTTAAATAGCTAACCCTATATTCTCGTACAAACTTCATGAGACATTACATTGACCCTAAAATTAGAGATGTTGATATTTTCGCATGAGCTAAATAATTTTCTACACATAGTGTTGATGGACTCAGTACAGGTAAAGAGGCCAAAAATTCACTTTGTCAAACAGATTCAATATTCTATGAGAATAAGCATAATAAATTTAGCCCACAGAAAAATATTATATTATGTCTAGAAGAAAAGATCAAGTGACATGATATTAATATTCATTTTCCACAAGAAAAAAGAAATTTCTGATTTTACCAATAAAGCATTACATCTGCTGCTTCCATTCCATAGCTACTAAAGGCTAAAGGCAAGGAAGAGTCTCCAAAATAATGGCAAGGGTTAGAAAATCAGTGGGAATTGTTCCTCTCCCAAACTGCAGTGATGTTCACTTTGAAGACTGATGGATTTAAATGCCACAAAGCTTTAGTCCTGATCACCTCTAATTTGGGGGGCAGAAAAAATGAAAACCATACATTTGTGAGGATAAAATAGAATTTCAAATATAAGAGTTTCCTAACTTCCTATTTTGGCCTTAAAATTCACTTCTTAGAACAACGGGCCACATACTCAGTTAGAACTATGTACAGGTCATCTAGTAATTTAAAGGCAGCAATGTGAAAGTCCAGACCAGCTGAATGAGTTTGTTCATGCAATTCGCCCAGTCTGTGAGCATTGCTGAAATGTGCTGAATATAGCATCTCTGCAGTTCTTTTTGTGGGGGGTCAGCATAAATGGAGGTTTCCATATTTTTTATGGAGAAAATTACAAGCCAAATGTGTCCTCAGAATTTATAGAAAAGAGAAATTAGAACAATAATCCACTGTGCCCATAGAACTTACATGAGTGTGAACGTATGTCCAAGTCAGGAATGAAATCTGATTGGTCTATAAGCCAGTTATGTTACTTTCCTTCCTTCTGACAGTTCTAGACAAATAGACTACAGGCACAACTTTGGGTGGATGGTGAGGGAGACGAAGAGTTATGAGAAAGGTCTCCTGACTTCTTAGGAGACACCAGAAGAGATGATCTTTTTCCTACCTCTAGGTGTTATATGTCTGGATGTGATGTCTAGAACTGCTGAGGCCATCTTGCTACCAGCGTGATGATAAAGCCATCCAGGGGGAGAGGCCTGAGCCACAAGAAACCAAAGAAGCAGAAGCAACATGCCATGTATAGAGACTGCTCTAGGTTTAGATTTTTTGTTGTGAGATGATATATTTCACCATTGTTCAAGTCAAAGGGAATCCAAGTTTTCTGTTGACTGCAGCTGGAAGCATTCTAGCTAATGTGTCATTTCTTTTTGGTTACTCAAATTCTAGATTACTTGGAGGACAGATCTCAATGAAAGCAAATTAAGTTAAAGTCACCATATGCTGGGAGCTCATGTGAAGCCATCTTACATTACATGGTATTCTATACAAAATTAGAGACTTGCCTAGTGCTCTGTCAAAAGTTCCTAAATTTAAGATAGGCCACCTTCCTGAAAGTGTCATCATTCCATCAAAATAATTTCCCTCTGAAGCACCTGGAATGAGATTTCAATGATATTGGATTTTTCATAGTCCTCAGTAAACTATAGAGAAAGCTTTCTTTAATTCTCTTAAATCATTTCTCTTTATGCTGGACTCTGACTTATACTGTTTGCCTAAACTAAAGAGTAACAACTGTGAAAAATCAGTAACAACTGTGAAAAATTACATTTAATAACAACATAACCAATAAGTGGAAGTAGATTATAGCTATCCTAGGTAGTAGACCTGTATTTCTACTAATGGCCCTAACAAAGACTAAAACTAAATTGTTCTTATATTTGAGACAATATTTATATTATTTGTCAGCTGAAAAATCACTGGTCAATCAGTACCCTGAACAATGAATGGAAATGCTGAGATGCAAAACTTTAAGAGGTTAAACTAAAACTCCATTTTTTTTTTTATATATATATAAAGGACAAAACACTTGGCTCCAATATATTAATTTGAAATATTTCCTTTTAGATATTTCCCACATAGTTTTCAGTATAGATTATATTGTGTTAATGTCCATTTTCTGAGGGTGAAACTGATTAGCTACTCTAAGCTACTGTCTCACTAAAAACAAACAAACGAAGTGCCAAATAAAAAGTATAAAGTATACATCCCTGAGATGGCAAGTTACTAAGGAATTTTGCGAAGGCCAAAGACTAAATAAAAGTGAAAGACCAGTGAGGTAAGCAAATCACCAAAGCTGGCTTTTGCTTTGAGATCACGTTTTAAACTCCGTGAACTTAAATTTTGGTTCTTATGACATAACAGGGCACAGAAAACAGAGGACAAAGCCTAGGGTAATCCAAGCCCTACATAAAGCTGGAATTGCAAAGAGCTAAACCATTAGTGTAAAGGTGACTTAGAAAAAAACCTCCCTCTAAGAACTGTAAGGAAAACTGCTTTTCTTGAACTATGGCATTGGGAGTAGGGGGAGAAATAAACTCCACTGAAAATTATAATAACAAGCTAGGCCACATGAGAATTTGCAGCCCAAATTCATATGAACTAGGTGGTCCAAAAACAAAACAAAACAAAAAAACACAAAAGCCCTGGGCCTAGATATTCAGGGCTGAAAATACTCTCTAGTATCTGGCAAAAACAAATGTATATCCTCTCTAGAGTAAGCCACCTTCAACCCACTTCATAGGACAACCACATAGAATTCTCATATATAAAATTCTAAGATGTATGAGTTCATATTTAAAAATTCAAAAACACACTAGAACATAATGCACAAAGATTGAAAAGCCAAAGAAATGAAGCAGAATCAAGGCTGCTGGTATTTAAAGACCCCAGACATTTAAATGATCAGACAGAATGTAAAACATACCTAATATGTTAAAAATAAAAAGGGAGATTGAAATTTTTAGTTAAGAGTAACAGACTATTAAAGGCTAAACAGATTAGGAAAGAAAGAGAAACTTTTGGAAATAAAAAATATAATTGCAGATTAACAATGAGAATTAGTGAACTGGAAGAAAAACCTGAAGAAATTATAAGATGCAGCTGAAGAGTTAATGAGATGGAACTGAAAGAATAGTTAAGAGATATGAAGAACAGGGTAAAAAGGTCTAACGTGTCTGTTTTAAAAGGTAAGGAGAGAAAAAAATTATTTAGAAGCCATATTTGATAAGTTAATATTGGCTGAGAATTTTCTAGAACTGAAGAAAGACAATGATCCACATATTTAGGAATCTCAATGAAATTCAGAAAGGATAAAATAACTCTATATTTAAGTACCTAATAATAAAATTACAGAATATCAAAAACAAAAAGAAAATTGTAAAAGCAGCCAGTGATAAAAGAAATGACAATTAGACCAATGACTGACTTCAACAGTAACATAAGAAGTCAGAAGTCAGTGGAATATCTTCTATGTGCTGACAGTAAACAAGTGTCACCCTAGAAGCCTATACTCAAAGTATAAATCTTCTCAGGAATAACGGTAAAAAATAAAGACATCTTCAAATAAATAAAAAGAGCATATGCACAGAGCAGACTTCCAGTAAAGGAACTTCGAAACGATACATCTAGAAGGAAAGTGATCCCAGACGGAAGTCTGGAATAAAAGAAGGAATGATGAGCAAAGAAAGTGGTAAACATGTTGGTACATCTAAAGCAACAATGACTAAAAGAATAATAGATGATGATAATGTCCTTTGGAATTAAAAAAAGATAGAACTATAACATGTGACAATAACAATATACAGTTGGAATGGTATACTCAGAGTCAAAGTATTCTAAAGTCAAATTCTTTAGAGAAAGATTAAAATTCTGATCAGCTTTAGACTTTGACCATTTAACTTGTGAGGTAGCCAGTTTTTAGTCTGGTGAAGTAACAAATCCCTGGAGCTGTTCAGCACCAACTGATGACAACTGAAAAAAAGTTGGAGTTCTGACTCAAGAGAGAATTGAATCTAAGGGTGGACATATGACTTTTGACATACCTTCCAACTCCGTATTTTATGATGCAGATTGGCTACCTACTGACATAAATTATAATATGATATCTAATGTACAGAATGACCAATTGGCAAGCATGTAAGATAATGGTGTTAAATGATAACAGAATTAATATTAAACGTCTAGACCTCTCCATTAAATTTTTGGCCAGAGTTGTCAACAAATGGCCAATCTTTGTGGCTTGAGTTGATTACCAAGCAATATACAGATATCCAATTTGAAAGAAACGCAACAAAAAGATTGTACTGTTAACCAATAAAGTGGATGACTATTTTATTAATGCTCCAAATTAGTTCTGCAGTTAGTATAAACCTAAGTAAATTACTCCAATATTAATTAGGATTTCAGATACACTCTTTTTGACAGTTCTAATCACATTGTTTAGCCCATCTTTTGTTTTTTCATGTTTTCCGACAGAGATATACAAACCCATAAAACATAGCAGCTGAGTCACCAATTTATTATTGACCTTGGGGCTAGTCCTTTAGTCTTTCTGAGCTTGAATGATCTCATTTAAAAAGTGGGAACACGAGGCAACAATAGGTAGAGCAAATGTTTTCTACGGCCTTTCTACACTCTAAAATGTGGTTTTATGAAACAATCATCCTTCATAATAAAACTCAAAGCACATTTCTTATTCTTAATTTGTTCATTATTCTTCCCAGTGGAGACATTTTGAGCCATAATACAGAGAATTGAAGCATTTAGTCTATAACACCACTATTGACCGCTCTATGTGACAGTTTAATTCTTTCCCTTTGGGAGTTGGAAGAAATTACTGGACTGAAGGAAAGGATTTTACAATTAGAAGTCACCTTTGCATCAAACAATAGTAAACTGTAAAATAATGGACAAAGCAGAATTGGGGACAGGAGGGCAAATTTAAAAATGTCTCTTTTATAAAACAATCTTAGAATAAACCATTTTTCTCCCAATTTTCTTTACTTCCTAGATGCTTTATTTCCTCAGGGCTTCTAAACCCATTTCAAGGAGTTTATATGATTAAAAGTTAATTCTCATGCATTGCTGCATTTGGGTTACCAGTGATAAAAGAAAACAAATACTAAATTTAACTTACCCATTTATTTTACCCTTAGTTGGCCAACTATTCCAATAACATTCTAAACAGTTCCAATGACTTCCAACTAATAAAACCCAAAAGTCTTTTTTCATAAATATTTACCCTGAAATCAAGCTCCACAACTACACAGAAAATTTATGTGTTTTTTTTTTTAATGTATTACTTGAAACAGATAAGGTGTACAAACTATTTGACAAAGTCCCTTTAAAAAATGAACTGGACAAAACATTGAGAACAATCTGTACTGGCAAGGGACAAAGAAGATGACCTAATAGGTCTTTTCCGTCTCTAATTTCTGTGATTCGAGGATTTTTTTACTCCTCCTGTAAAACTTGTGAGTTCAACAATTTCTCAAAACTATTATTAGTTACCTAGGAAACGCAAAATGTTTGCAGGAATAAATAAGCAAATGGACTGGACCTAAATAGCAGGCTTTTCCTGATTCCTATTTAATAATCTTATGGTGGTGGCATATTATCAAGTCTTCATTCTCTCCAAGTCATTCTGCTCACCTATTGGCAGCTCACCAGAGTCCCATAGCCAATTCACAGCATCCCATGTAAACCAAGACCACAAGGTCTCTGATCAACAGAAGACTTCCCTGCTTCACTTGGTGAAGAACAAACACCATGTCAATATCAGGGGAAAGCAGGCAGTGATTGGCTTTATGACTATCATTTCTAAGGAAAATATGCAAATATGCGCTTTTAAGTAATCTAGTATCTACACAGAAAAGCCATGAACATGAATACATATATACATATACACACATATATAAAATAAGGGTAAAAAGACACACAGTACACACATATGCTCACAGTATGAAACAATTATGTTTAACAAATGCTTAGAAAAAGACTTTTTAAAAAGAAACAGTACACTGAATTGTTAACAGTTGGCAGCACTCATATAGGAGGACTAGGTGTAAAATGTCTTCTACTTTTCTACATTTTGCAAATTATCATGGGCACTGAACTATTTTAAAATGAATTTTAAAGCCACAAAATACCATTCATTTTAATGTTAAGAAAGGGCTGCCCATTCCCTAATATCACCACTGACACTGTTCCTGTAATTACCCCAAGTTAGCTCTCAAGGGTATTGGTCCCCATGCTAAAGTCAAAGTTAGCTGAAGTATAACTAAGAAGCTGAAGGGTCTCTAGAAACTTCAAGGACAGGAGATCTGGGCCACAGATTAGTGAGAGGGTCTATATGTAAATCTAAGTTTACTGCAGGCCATTAACTTCTGGTAAAAAGGCTATTACAGTGCACACTGTAAATGCTATGCTGCCTAGGGATGTGGTATATTTTGTGTCGGCATTTATGTGTACAGAGTTAGGCAGATGCCACCTCGGGGACAGAAAGAAGAGTGAAAGAAAGAGATTAGTTAGAAAACTGATTTCCCTTTCATGGAGAGAAGGTGTTTTTACCCTCAGACTTCCCTAGTAGCTGCCCCTTCTACAGTTGCCCACCTGTGTGTTCAGTCCCTTCAGCCTTCCTCCTAAATTGTATAGCAACAGAGGAGAGATCAGCACTGTATCCACGGCAGGTTTGCCTAATGCTCAGAGGCAAAGCTGCTCTGCAAGAAGGCTGCCGGTGAGGTGTCAGAATATTCCGTGCCAAAAGCTCACACTCTGGCCAGTTGACTGTAGCCTAAAGCGACGCAGGACCACAGAATTCTGCCTCTCCCCATGCCGTCCTGGAACTGTCCCCGCTATGTTCAGCTTCTCATACAGGACCATGCCCATAATAAGAACTATTGTCGTTTGCACGTATATGTTTCCACATATACTATTTCATAAGAGATAAAGGAGCAAATGTATCACAAAGTTAGCGTTATCATCCTGTAAGTAGCCTGCAGCAGAGCTTTCAGGGACAGTGCACATCATCCCTTAACTGATGAAAGAACCAGCAGTGAAAATTATGGGCAGCTGCAAGAAAAGTTCAGTTAATTATGAAAGCTGCTTCTCTGTCACTTGTCTGGATGACTGAAAGACTTCACCAGTCACAAGAAGAAACAAAGGCAGGGAGACAGGACATGATGGAAAGAAAGAGTGGTCACTTCATAAAGAGGAACTAGCTTTGATGTGCTTAGTAACATGTTAATAGTATTTTAAAACAGTTAACTAACAATGACTTTGTGGACATTACTAACACTACTTGCTGTGGTCATTGTAATAACCTGGCATTAGCTTGAACTATGGGAAACTGCTGATATGCAAATGTTTTTGACTACCTAACAAAAGTGACTTCACACATTTCAATCGACTTGATATATCCCAGTTTCCAGCCTTGTTGCCTATAAGCCCTTCTTCCACATTAGAAAGCAATTAGCTTGGTAGGAAAATTCCTTTGTACAATTTCCAAATAACAACTTAAAGCTATTCCTGACTTGGATCATAAATTCAGATTACTAATTGTAGAAAAGACTTTAATTTGTAGGTATGCTTATTTGTAAAAAATCCTGATTATAAAATAAGAAGAGTCATATAGCAATCAGACTTCAGGAACAGGAAGGAAAATTTTTTTCTGCCAGGACTGAGGGACGGTGGTCATAATAACACTATTTATTCTTTTCATAATAAATATGTCAAACCAAGAGAACAAAAATTACATCTCAAAGAGAATGTGCTACTGAACCCAAGGTTTGTGTGCTCAATGCTTCAAAAGGCCCAAACTCAAAATATCAGTTTGGAGTAAGGAAATGTTGGTCGATTGAGAAGCTACCAACTGAGAAAATAGACCTAATGCTGCCTCAAATCCATTTTGCTTGCTCAACTAGTTTAGGGTTTATAAGGGGTTAGGGGAACACCTATGTGGAAGAGCTGGTGGGGCAAGTTTTTTAATTGGAGAACTTTGGAACTTGGCCATTTATTGTAAGGGGTGTCAGCACTGGACCTTCTGGGACAATGGACCCTTCATTTTCTGAAAGGGTTCCAGTGTTCAAGTTCCAGTTATGCCTTGGTCTTGTGGTTTCTTTCGTATGTGTGGGGTGGGGGAGCAAGACTTGGTTCTAGGTGCAGTTGGAGGTGAAAGGTCTCACCACGGTGCATGCTTTGGCTGCGTAACATGCAGTTTTGGTCTACTGTTTCTGAAAAGCAACCCAATATCTTGTTAAACAGGATAGAATCATTGTGAGCTGGTTCTGTGGTCACAAATGTTGGTAGAAAGAGGGAAGGAAATAAAAATCTACTAAGTCGACTCATGTGGCTAACAAAGCACATTGCCAATGACTGGCTGGAGCTCGTGATACAAGACCCAGGGTGCTCCTGTGTCAAAGATTCTCCTTCTTCAAGACCCCTGACTTAACATCCGTTGGAAAATTATCATAATATTCTCATTTTATTAGAACAAGACGTTGCCAACATCCTCAAGAAAACTGTCTTAGTAAATATACAAATCCAATGTGAACAACACTCCCTGAAGTTATTCAGTACACAATCGGGGTGGCCTGGTATGTGACCTACAAAGAGGTGAGTCTTGGTTTTCCTAGTTTACCATTCTGTCCGGAAAACAGAGATACAAACTTCTCAATTAAATCGAACACTTCTTTACCAACAAAATCTTTGAGAGATTCTGAACAAACCATTAATGGAAGACAAGACTAAGGCTGGTTCAAATCCCTGCATTTGTTATTTTACTAGCAGTGTAGTCTTGGTCAAGTCATTTTACTCTTCCAAATGTCTGAAAAGTATGATTAATACCACCTCCAAATGTGTTGTGCAGATTAAATGATGGAATTTATGTTAGAGCATTAAGCACAGTGACTGGCATAAATTTGAATTAAAAGCTCAACAAACGAGAGCTACTATTGGTTCCTGAAGAAAGTGGTCACATATCACAACCTCAGTTGGAACACTGAGTCATAGCTGGGTCAGAGACCAGTACTTCAGGAAGTAACAGCACCAGGCAAGGCACGCAAGGCATAGGAGTCCTAATATTCTTTTCTCTTGCCTCAAGAGCCCTAGACAACGCTTGTATCCACTTAACTTTTCTATTCTTTAGTAACCCCAGATAAAGAAAAGGAAGAAAAAATACTGCAAAAATATTTTACAGGGGACTGAGAAGTCAAAAGAATGACTATAAATCCAAAGCATGAGTACAAAAACATGAGAAATAAAAGGCAGTGTCAAATGTTAAGAAACTTTTACCCATCAGATGGGAAAAGGATGCAAAACAACTTACAAAAATACTAGCATTGGTGTAAATGTCCTTTATGTTACCAGTTTGGAGCTGAGACTCAGGTGTTTATGCTTCATATAGCATTCATAAGTCATTTCACCTCATTTGTAATAAATCAAATCTAGCATCAAAGTCTCAAAAAGGATGTTTAATAAGCACGAAGTACGCATAGACTAAAAAAGATTCAAATGCACTTTACAAGTATAAAATAGATAATAAAACCCAACAAACCAACATCTAAAAGGTTAATACAAAACCGCAAATCAAATATTAAATTTTAAGTTCAGTTGAAGTTAAGTTCAGTCATTCACTTCTCTTAAAACAGTATATATGAAAAGCAGGGGTTAGTTTAATTTAGGCTTCTCAGTGGACAAGTGGAGTGATCTAGAACTGTCGAAGTGAGCCCACAGTTTAACAAAGATGACACACACTTATTTTTGCGCCTTGCATCTTTCTGCATACCATTTCACTCACTACATTCTCTACAGCCACATTTTCTCCACCCACACTAAGGAAAAGAAACAAACACACTATTTTCATTATTCCTGTTTGAAAAAAACATATGGAAACAATAATACTATAGACATATGTACATCATAATAGGAAGCAATCCTATCTTAATGTAATTTTAAAAGTTATATAGACTCACGTTATTAAAACTACTCATTTGAAGCTTGCAAATAAAGCAGCCACGTATCTAATTTATTTAGCAGATTCACATCGTTGGCTAGGCCTTTAGAGATTACTTCTCTTATTGATGTGCCAAGTAATTAGGAGGCTAATTCTCATTTATCAAAAAAAGGATTTATATAAGTAAATCTGCCCCACATTAGAGGGTAACAGGCTTAATTTAGCCACATTTAATCAGTTTCCTTTTCCTTCTCACGTCTTTATTTTTTATTTTGTTTGTTGGCAGAAGAGAACAACTGGATTAAAACTGGTTCTAAAGTTTTATTTTTATACTTGACCTTGAAAGTACAGTACAAAACATTTAAGTTCTTTAATAAATATTTTCCCTGCCAAATAAACGAATTAGTTTTAACTATATTCATTAAAACACAGGTAAGCAGAAATGAGGAACGAGGAGGTTCTTTAAGGAGAAACACTGAAAAAATAAAATTTCATCTGGCCTTCCCATCATCACTTGAAGAATTGTTTGGTAGTTACATCATCAGGAAATAAAATACTATCCTCTGAGGACCCCTACTCTTTACAAAGAGGAAAGAGAAGGTTTGAAGTCTAAATCGCCCCCAGAGATCTCTGGGGTGGGCGGGGGAAGGCTCTGGCTTCCCTCTCCCTTCTCCCCCCAGCAACCAAAAAACAAACGTAACAAAAACCTATTTACAAAAGTTTAAATAAGAATAACAGGATGTGTATTTAAGAATCCGAAGCAATAACAGAAGCTTTAGAGTCCCAGAGGGGAAAAAGTTACAAGCGAATCGACCATGACCCCCAATGACTTGGTTTGCCTGGCAGGAGGGCGTCGGCGTCCCCGGCCCGCCGCCCATGGCTCTCTGCGGGGAGCCTGGGACCCAAGGTCGGTTCACACGGTCTGAGCGTCGGCGGAGCCAAGGCGCGCTGCTGCGCCGCCGCCGCCGCGGGTCTGGCTGTCACCGGCGCCCCCGCCGCCCGCGCCGCACACGCGGAGCGCCTTATAAGGCAGCGCAGTGACGTAACGCCCATAGGCCGGGCGCGCTCCGCGCCCCGCTCGCATTGTTCGGGCGACTCCCGGAGCGCGCACAGCCCGCTCGCAGCGCAGCGCGACTGCGGCCCCCGTCCGGCCCCGCGCCGGCAGCCCAGGTAAGCTCGGGAAAGCCGCTCTACTCCAGCAAGGGGCACTGCTGTCAGAGAGCCATGTAGTCAGTCTGTAGGTGGCTTTTAAAGTTATCAGCATCATGAACTGCAGACAGGTTTTAAAAAGCGCGTCCAATGAACTCTAGGTTCAAAACCTTTTCCAACTCCTACAAAACTTGTAAGTAAAAGTTTTCTTCCCCGGAGAAAACGGATTTGGGATTTTATTTTAAATGTTGAGAGGTAGGGGTTGACTCGCGTATTGCATACGCTTTCTTTCCAAATGAGCTACCCACTGAATCCTGCCTGTTATTAAGAAATCTTTGGGGAAAGGGTGAGGGGAGTATATCGTAATACAACAACTCTATCTCATGATCTCTCTCGAACCAAAACTCCTTTAAGAGCAGAGTGCGAAACACTGCCACATGGTAGTGGATTTGTTAATGACCACCTCCCCACCCCCTAATCCGCCTTTTGTAAGTCTTCATATGAAAGACTAGAAAACTGTTAGGAATACATCTTGTAATCAGGATGACTCTAACTTAAAAAGTAAAACACTTTTTAAGCTTCAAAAAAATCTTACAAACGCTATTCTGTCTTAAAAGTATATGTCAATTTGTACAAGGAAGTAACTATCACGGTTTTGAGTTAACTTTTTACTTCAACTCCAGTCAGTGGATAGACGACAAAATACACTGAAACTTAAAGGTTAAGCTAGTTTCTCTAGAGTTATATTTTGGACAATAGTTTATGTTTTTTCAAATTAGTATTTATGTACAAATACTAATTTAAAAGGTAAAGCCTATAGAAGAATTTTGTTAATCACTGGCATTTTGAATCATACTTAGTTATTACATCTAAATCCTGAACAGGCTATTATTATAAATGAATCCTTACAGTATGAACACCTGGTAAATGCTGAAAATCTACATAGTTTAATTTTCAAAATAAAAATCAGCAGAGGAATTAAAAATAAAATATGCTGGGTCAAGTTTAAAACACTGGAATAGAAGATGAAACACTGATTTATCACTCAAACTTTATTTGGTCTGAACATATATGTAAAACAGAACTTAAGAAATGTGTGACAGAATTATTTCCCTTTTTAAATACTCTGTGTATCACTTGAAACATAACATTTGTATATGCTTAAAATTTGGGATATATCTGTGTTTCTAGTAATTGCTGTGGTTGAGTTTTTTAAAGTATATGACATGGTGCCTACCATTTTATCTTCATAGTAGTTTTGTTTTGTTTGCTAATTTTGTTTAGCGCAATACAAGACTTTGGTTGTAGTATTCTAAAAGCAAAATTATATGTTACTTGGCCTGAAGATAGACTATATAAATTGCATGTTAGTACCAAGAATAGGATTTCCCTAAAACTATTATTTCAAATCTAGGGAAGCCTACCTTAATAAGAAAAAGTGGGGCCAACACCCAGGTCACTGTAGAGAAGTATGGAATATGCAATAAAAAAGTTGTTTATTTGATATAGGCTGTAATTGGAAACTAAAAAATTCCTGCCTTGGGTAAAAGGTATTCCACTCTTTTGAATCTAATAGAGGAGGCGGGAAACAGAAACTATCAATTATTGTTTCAGCTATGTCCAAAGTACCATCCGTACCATAAACTATAACTCAACTGTTGAAAATCATAACCTCTATCGAAGCTCTAACAGCTGTTTCCCAGAGTCTGCATTTTTTTAAAACAGGCAATCATCGATTAAAAAAAATTTTTTTTAAATGACAGACTTCAATATTCCACACTTTTTCCCATTTATTAACTTACAAGCATGTTCAAGTAATAATCACCCATCAAGACCCCTTTTAAAACTCAAATAAGATTTATTGTGGATACATAATCTCACAGTGGCTCTCTGAGTGAGCATTTCTTAGTCTTTGGGACAAACTACATTATGGAAAAAAATATTAGAATGAATGTGAATTTTTACATTTCCAAATAAAGCATATATTAATTTTATGTTTAATTAAATTCATTTGCCTTTTTATGGTGATTAACTGTTAAGCCACTGGTATTTTTGTGATATTTTCCTAATGTTGTGATGGAGTCAGTAGTAACAGCCAATATAAAAACACAAATCAAGCTTTGAGCTTCTTAATTTTCAAGTATATTTGTAATTCTCATTAATTTGCTTTCTCAAAAGGCTATAAATTTTGTTTTAGGGGGTTTTGCTGCCCCTTCCCCTTCCAGAAAAAGTTCCTTTGGTAATAAATGGATTTTGAGGTAAAATAAAAATGGAGAAGGAAGAGTAAAATTCCATTAATTCTTCTTAGGTCATGTTCTTTCTGGTGCTTCAGGGCAAAGCGAATGCTTTTACAAGGTGAATAGAGGAAAAAAAAGCCTCCTATTTAAGGGAAAAAGGAGGTGGGGGCAGGGAGAGAACTGTTTATAAAAGACTGGATATTGTGGAGCAATAATGAGAAGATGTAAAGAAATATTGGTTTCAACCTGCTTCAGAAACTGAACTCTGTTGTTCATATAGCCAGTCATGATCTTTGAAAATTCTAACATATCTTACCTATCCTCTTGGGCCTATTATTAATTTTAAATGTTTTTAGAGTTTAGCATGTGTTTGACTATGGATTTAGCTTTAATTTAAACTGGTTGTTTAGTTTCTGTAAATTACGTTTAAATGGGGATTTAGAGATGAAGAGACACTGTATATGCAGCCAGCATCACAAACTTTCAAAGAAATATTTCTGCGACTGCTTCTGTCACCATTACAATATTTCTGGGCCACAAACCCAACCCTATGCTTAATGTGTGCTACAAAGACTTTAGGACCTCCCCTCACTGGTCAGTTTCAACTTGCAATGTTAGGTGCTCTAATTCCTAGCAAATCATCACCAATAGTGTTGTAAATTCTCCCACATCTCTCTTTTTCTTAAAAACAGAGTTGAGATTCTCCCTGGACTGCACTAACATTATCTCCGACTAGGAAAGAAAGTTGGGCAAACAAAAGTCAGAAGGCTCACCAAGGAAAGTCCCTTGGTTCTTTTTCAGATATAGGGGAAACACTCCCTTTTCATGGCTATTCTCTCAGATGCTTTAGCAGAATAAGATAGGACAGAGCAGTTTTAATTCTGAGTCTCAGAACAGAGAATAACACATTAGCAGTGTTCTTTCTCCAATGTGACCGTCCTCACATTCCTAATGCCCTACTGGTTCCAAAATAAGATTAAATCTTCAAGATACGATTATTATTTTTTATAACAAGCTTGCAGAATGATATATTTGTGTGTTGAGGGGGAGTAAGGAGGTATGTAGAGGAATAGGTAAGTAAGTGTATTATTGGGATAAGTAAGGGTGCAAACAAACATACACCCAACTCCTTGTTTCTGTTTATGATAAATACTGATTCTACCCTAAAAGACGATTATCAGTAAAAGACAGCATATATTACATCAGAATAGCAAACACTCAACTTCACAGATATGAGTTTAAGAAATTCCTTGATAAGTTCTTCTGTATGAACGATGGGATGCCCCAGGCCCTAGAAAGTGTACACACAAGTTCGTGTGTGTGCACACACACACCCTGGTAGGAAATGTTCACAGAACTTTACAGCTGGAAGAGACCTTGAAGGCCATCTGGTCCAAATGCCTCACCTTACAGAAGATGTTTATGCCCACTGTATGACTTGCTTTAGAGACACAGAGCTACTCAGGGGCAGAGCCAGGGCCCCCTAAATTTTTGGGTTACAGGCTTTGGTTTTTCCTTAAATTAGTGGTAGGAAGAAGCCCCACAGGAAGTCTTGACACCATAAGTGTTCATTTGGATATAAAACCCATTAAAAAAAAGAAAGTAAAAGGTGTGCAGTCTTCTTAATAAGTATAGGCAGCAAGAAAGCAGAGGGAAAGGAGGGAGGTGAAATCAATACAGTTCAACCCAGCTACAACAATGGAAAGGAGGTGATAAGAGAGAGACAGAGAAAATAATAAATGTACTTAAAATGTTCTCTGGGTGAGAAACTTACTCTCTGCTGTGAAGCTGAGAAGAGCCCTGGAAAGAATATGTGCTCTATAGTCAGATATTTATGCCTGAACCACTAACTTGACAAGTGACCTCTTCTCCGCATCTTCCACCTGAACATTTTGCACTCCCCAGACTTTACCAACTAGCAAATTCCCTTTCAAATCTTAAAGTAACGCCATACCTTTAAAGTAACCTCCACTAAAACAGCAGAGGAAGTTACCAATGAAAGTTGTAAGCTCCTGATGATACTTACTTACCCTGCTTCACTTTCCTTCACACCATGCACTGCTACATGACATCAAATTACACATTAATTGCTTGTTTATTGTCTGTCTCCTGGACTGTACACTCCTTGAGGGTCAAGTGTTCAACCAATTTATCCCTAGTACGTGGAAAGGTACCCTAGCTATAGTCAGGATGTTGGATAAATGTACAAACAAATAAATTACAACCTAGAAACTTCTTATTTAGAAAAGAGAATTTCTGAAAACAGTGGGCTAGGAAGGGCCTCTTCTAGATTTTGTTAAAGAGCCCGAAACAAATCTCTCCCACTCTTTGAAGTAACCACATAGAATTGACTTACAAACACAAAAACCAGAAAACAAATTAGGTTCAGATGAAGTCCAGGAATGAAATCTGCTTTATACCGTAAAGTATCTGTTGTGTCGGCAGACTGTCAGATGCTTCTCTCTGCTCTCTGCCTACCTCTACCTACCTTACTTTAACTTCCTCCCAAATAATGAGAATAAAGGTGGTGAAAGAGTACCAGGTGAATCGCTCTGGGGCATGAAATAGACTTGAAGCAAAATATGAAAGAGTAGAATATAGTAGTTTTGTCTTTAATGAAAGGTAGATTCCTCTGTTTTTCCCTAATCTCTATGCCTCAGCTGAAGGCCTGGAAGATGCAGTCATTGGGTTCAAAACAGCTTGTCTTTACAGTAACCAGAAGCCAGCAGACTGCCTTTTCCCAAGTATACACTTTGATTCCAAAGTCTTTATGGATAGTCCAGTGCATCTGCCAGGTTTTACAGAAAAAAAAAGAGTAATTTTCCTATAATTTCAAAATTAGATAACGCCAGTGTCAATCTATAAAGACAGCCTAGGGCTCGTAACTCCTCAGCACACATGTACTGAGTGTCCACAAGGCATTGTGCTAAGCACAAGGCAGGGCAAAAGACCCAGCAACTAAGTTCTCTACCCACCACATCACTGTCACTAACACAGCTATACCTACTAGCACTGACTAGCACTGTGCTGATGACAAGGACTAATAATAAGCTCACTAGTGGCTTTGCACAAAGGCTTTAATCATGGTCCAGGGTCCTTGCTCTTTTTTAACGGACTGATAAAGCAGTATAGATAAGACAGGTCAGTTGTACATAAAAATTAAGTAAAGATAAACAATGTGGGAATGTTTAAAAATATATAACAGAATACAGTCACTCTCCAAGCTTGTTTACTAGTGACGCTAAATTGATATGGACAAATAGTGTTATCTAAATGCTGAGTAAAGAGCAGGAATAATAGTTCATAAATCCAAGTTCTACTCTTCTTGGCTCTGCCATCCATTTACTGGGTAAGCTTTCTGTAGCCTTGGCTTCCACAAACCTGTAAAACGGGAACAAGGTTTTCCACCGTAAGTATGTCTCAATAGTGGATAAGGACAGAGTAGTGGGGCAGTAACCCCAGAGAGAGCTCTGATCAAATAAAGCCAAAGACTATACAAAAACACCAGCTAGTGATTGTATCATTACAGAGAGGACTCAGCTAAAGAAAATGGGAAGAATGTGAGGGGGAAAGTCCACACTTAGGCACAGAGGAAAGATTAACATAGCTATAGTACATAAGTCTGTGAGAACTCCAAATCACTGTACCAAGAGCAGCCTCGAGGATGAGGTCAGCCCTCCAGGATGGGCAGTTCTGACAGGAGCAAATCTGCCAGATTTATCTTATCTCATGGCTCACCAGTTTTGGAACAAAAGTTTAAAGGTGAACTAAGTTTCTTTTTCTCTTTAAAATGCTTTTTAAAAACAAAAACAAAACAAAACAAAAAAAACAACAAATCAAAATAAAAACAAATCTCTGATTAGAAATCCTAAGGAATGTAACACATTCATCATGTTTGGGTTGACAAGACTTAAGTGACTGCTGCTATTACATTTGAAGAAAAGGAAGGAGCTGTTTGGTGAGACGTGAGGAAGTTCCTGGTTTTCTGCTCAAGATAAAGGGCCATGCAGTGAGATGTCCTTAGCCTTAGCTTGTTAGTCTGTCACCTGGGAATGGCAGAGGAGGTGAATCATTGTAGAGTTTTGTGAAAAGTAATCCTTTGCTGATAAAAAGATTATCTATTCTTTAACAATAATATCAATTTATTATCAAGGTGTTCAAAAAACTCATTTTATTAAAATAAACACATTATATTTGAGGGTGCATATTACCCCTCAGGCTTCTGTACAGCTGGCTACATGGGGCACATGAAGATCTTCTAGACAGAAGTGAGAATAGCCTTGTTAGTGATGTGGGGTCCCGGTCACCTCTCCTAAAAGTATGCCTCACAAGGTTCTTATAGTCCCATAAAATTCACTGAGTTGAGCAAAGACACAAAGAATCACAGTTAAGATTCTCTAGCTGGAATTCCCCATCTGGACTTTATTTAAATTTGTCTCCAAGTGATTTCCTCATTTCACTGAATGGTTCTCCCTCCTGAGAAGTGACCGGAACAAGAGAAACAACACTCTACTTCTTCTACTCTAGTCATAAGTAAGTTCTGAGAACTTTACACATCATTCATCCTAAAGAGGGGGTTATGCTCCCCTAAGAAATAGTTCTCACTTTTCAATCATTTGGTCATAAAGTATGTACTGATCTCAAACCCATGGGCAGGGGGGCAAGGGTGGGGGACACAGAATAGAGAGGTATAAAATCCTTCAAGGAATTTAGTTTGTTCAGGAGCAAAACTAATATACCAAAACAAATTAGAAAGTGGTATAAAACAATACAGAGTATTTGTGTCACAAAACTGTAAGGGCTCTGGGGACTCAAAAAGAGGGAATCAGCTAGGGCAAAGAAGTTAGGGAACATTCATGGAAAAGATGGGAACTGAAATGTAATTGGAGGCTACTGAACAGAGCATTCCCAAAAGGATGGATGATTTATTCTTTGGAAGTCTACTGTGAAAAGGGAATCAGGTAGAAAGAGAAGGCTTGAATCAGGATCAGAACACTCAAACTCTGATACTTAAATCCATCATTTGGCTTTCAGAAAACCTGCACTTTTGTAGAAAGGATATCTTAAATGACTTTAGTCCTTAAAGTGAAAATTAAATGTGATAAAGCAGTTGGCACAGTGGCAGACCCATAACAGACACTCAGTAAATGTTTCCTGTTACTCTCTAGTTATGCCAGTCCCCCCACAAAGATGGTGCTCCATCATCATCTGGGGCTACAGGCTTCTGCCAGGCAGAGGCACAAGGCATTGCCTCAGGTCCAAAGAGGAGGTACCTTACAGGATGCAGTCCCGAAGAGCTCATGTTCTTTTATACCCAGCCATAAAGTGAAGTAAAAGATTATGCTTGTTGGAGAAAATCCATGTCTCTGGTGCCTAACCTCTTTGAAAAAGCCACTCTGAAAAATGAGATTGTCCTTTATCCTGATTTTCCTGCTAGTAGGAAATTCCTCCTATGGGAAACCCACATGAGTGTTTCTAAAGATATCTTAGTCACCTAAGACAAGAAATAAGTTACTGCGTATGTAAAGGACTAAAGAGAGCAAAAGGCTTAAAAGCTAGCTTGGAATCTCCCTGTTTACCTTGAAAGTCCTACCATGCCAAAGAGGCACACACATAAAAACAAATGGGTAAGACAAATCTTACAATTTGGGCTAAACAGCTTTTATCAGATCCTAGACACAGACAATAAAGATTCCTTTTTCAGAAACTAATATTTTATATATTTCTTCCCAGGTGTTATTTTTGAGTTTAATCACATTTTCAATATAGCATAACATGTTTAGTGTCAAACACTAAAAAGATTTACTTCTTGACTTTTACAGCACACTTTAACCTTGAACTATAGGAAATGCTTGACATATAAAGAACCAAAAATAAATTTGAATCCCATGAAATTACAGTTAGAGTTTCCATATAGTTATGAACCATTGAGATTTGACGAGTCATAAAATCTCTTCTGATGGAACGAAACATACATTTTTGACATGTGAATTTGTATACAATGCTAAGGAAAAGACAGGAGGAAAGGACTTTAAAGCTTGGTGGGGGTTTTCATTCTGCAGAACTGAGATTTGAAGATCATCCAAGCTGTGTAAACCTTAGAGACAAAACTGTATTGCTGTCCCATGTTGCAGCTGAGGTGACAGACAGATGAGGCAAGGTCACAGAGTTAAATCAGTAGTAGATTCTGACCCAGTATTCCCTGTACACTTCTGAAAATGGCTTTTCTGTGGTTTGAGAATTAGAGTTTTGCTTTTTTCTTTGTTTTTAGCTGTGAATGAGTGAACTTTAAAAGTGAGGGATAGTGAAGTCAGTTTTTATTTTTCAAAAACACTTTTTTCAACTACGTACTGCAAACCAGAAATAATTTGCCCTCATAAAATTCAAATTATAAGATACAGTTAGAGCAAAAATGGATGGATATTGATATAGCACATACATGAGGTACACTTTGCTTTAATTCTGTCATAAACGGAATTTGTTATAGAAATAAACATAACTAAATGGGTAAAACTCTTGTTCAGGGACAAAGCTAGCAGCAGACCCTGGGCCAAGGGACATGTAATGAAAAGTCATTGTTCTCACCTCCAGCAGGTCTGTTGCTAACAAGTTTAACATTCTGGTGGAATTGTCCCTCACTATATATACTTAGTATTTTTAAACATGTTCATCTTAAAAGAACTCTAAGAACTTAGAGAAAATAGGATCAAATTGTGTTCATGCATTCTGTCTATTCAATGCATAGAAGTGACAGAAAAGGAAAATGTAATGCAAATGCTCTGAACTGTCAAGGGAAAATTAAGGCTCAGATACTTTTAATTTTACAGTGTACACAAGGGGACATACAAAATACAGACCACAAGAAAAATGGTCATTTACATTCCAACAAATTCTAGAATAAAACCTGTCTGTAATTAAGCTTTACATATGGCCCAAACACTAGGTCTCTAAAACATCATGGGGGAGACAAAAACCAATCATCCTTGGGAACTAGGAAAAGTGGGTAAGGGTATATGGAGGAGGCTCACTGTAGTTCATGCTAATTGCTCGGAGGCTCACTGTAGTTCATGATCTAATTGCTCAGCAGTAAGCCAAGCCAGGCATCAGCCTTCATCCTCCAACTGCCCCGACTCTGAAATACGCTTTAGTGCTATTAAATGTTCCTACCTCTGTTTTCTCTTATTTACTGATTTATAATAGCTAAAATAAACGGGGAAAAAAAAGTTTTCTAGAGATCAAAATATTTTGCATTTTACCCTCTTTGGGATTCCTATCTACCCTGATTCTCATGGCAAACTGTATGACTTCAGTAGTCACAATAAAACTTAAGTGTCTGTTGTTGTGGTTTCTAAATTTCTGAAGTTTGAATTTCCCACTAACAAGTTAGGAAATGTTTGGTTTCCCAAGCATACCACGTTAGCCACTGCCTCTGTGCAGGCAGCTACACTACAAGGAGGTGAAAGAAAACCAGTGAACTCATCCACTTTGGCACATGACTGCTCCCTGCTTTGGCCTTTTATGTTAAATCTGACAAAATGAACACTAGTGAATTAACGCACGAAAGCCAAATAAAGGAGGAGAGCCTTTTTCTTAAAGTCTTACAGGAACTAGGGGTTTAAAAAAAATTTTTTTTTTTTTTTGGCCCAGAATAAGATTTAGAAAAGGATATACTCTGTAACTTTTTAAAAAGGAGAGAATAAAAGAAAAGCAACCTACCAAAGACTAAGTGTTAAGAGAAGGGAATTATACTAATCCTTCAAAATATCTATGTGCAGTTTCTGAATGAAAACAACCTGTGATCTTGGAAGAGAAAAAAAAAGAAAAAAAAGTGGGGATTAAAAACAAAGAAAATACTGCAGCTACATCCGAATGTTCTTCTAAAGAATCCATTTCTGTTTTCTTCAATCTACTAGGATACAAGATACAAAATGGATATTGAGCAATAAGAGAAATACATATAAACATTCTTAGTAAGATAAAACATATACACACATTTTTAAGGGTACATAGTACTGTGCCCTTGAAGTCTGTCTGAGAAACGCTGCCTGTTAAAAATATTTTCCGAGAACTTTAAGTTCCTTGAAATGTTCTACGGAAATGGTATTTATGACAAACCCACCTCCTCTGGGGAACATGAGATGTTATTACTGGCTAAGTCACAATTTTTTAAACCATCCAAAAATAATTACGAATTTATGCCAAATGACTAAACTTACAATGATTAAAAGAATATTTGCTAATGTCTCATGATCAAGGCTCAAAGTAGCCATGAACCTACAGAAAATACTGTGACAAAACAGTAGATTGGAAGTGGTGGTGATTTTCTGTGCTTTTGATGGGCAGAATATTACAACACAAATTCACTGGAGAGGATGGTTTGCACATGAAATATATGAGATAGGAGGTATGGATATATGTCATGGTGGTGAGAAATAAGATTTAGAGTAAAAACGTTATTGGCATTGCGGTTCTGCCAATTACTAGTAGAACCTTTGGCTAATTATTTAACTTCTGTGAGCCTCTATTGCTTATTTGTAAAATAAAGACAATAGTATTTGCCTGCTATAACTGTTTCCAAGACCAGCATGGTACATGGCATATAATAATTGCTCAAAAGTAACTTATTCACAGACTGTGGAGAGAAGGAACTACTTACTATGTGTCTGTTGCTTACGGTTACACTCTTACTCCCTAACATGGTCCCTAATTCAAAACTAGAATAGGTGTTATTTCAAAATTTAACACATTTTATTGAATACACTTAAGTACCAGGCACTGTTTTTTTAAGCTAGAAATACAGCATTGAATAAGACAGCGCAATAATTGACCAGTTACTGAATAACACACACACACACCCCTACCTCCATGAAGTTTACATCCTAGTAGAAGAGAGAGCCAATGATCAAATAAGTAAAATATAGTATGCCAGATGGTACTAATTGAGATGAAGGAGAGAGTCCAGAGGCTCCCCAAGGAAGCAGAGCAAAGGCCATAGGCCCTGTTATGTTCAAGGAACAATATGGAAGCTGGTGTGATTGGAGCAGAATAAGCAAAGGTGAGAGGGGTCAGCAAGCCAAGGAGGTGAAGTCAGAGTGCAGGAATGAACAAATGAACACTAAACACATGAAATGGGTGAAAGAGGAAACTCTTTTGAGGTCCGTACTCTGGGCTTTCTGGCATATAGCCTAGTTAAATGGAAAGAACACATGCTTTGCAGTGAAATTTTATTCTGGTTTGGTTATTTATGTTGTTTGGTAATTATTTAACCACTCGATTTTAGACTTTTGGTCCCTAGCCTCATCTGTAAAATGGGAATAATACTTATATAAATATTAAGTAAAACCAAGTGGCATAAAGTAGACCCTCAGTACACTTGTTTCTTTCTCTCTATAAGCTAAATCTCTGTATAGTAGCTGGGAATAAGAGTCTGTGTTCCAGTTCCAGGCCTACCAGAACAATGGCCTTGCATGTTATTTAATCTGTCTGGCCTCAGTTTCTCAACTAAGAAAACACAGATGCTACACACAGACCTTAAAAGACAGATACACAACAGTCAAAATGCTGTTATAAAATTATAATCAAATAATATTACTATTATAGTTTACCTTAATATTAAAAGTTTCAAAACAGCAAAAGTATAAGATCTCCATTCTTCTACCTTATTTAATAAAATATCCTATAAATTTAAAATTTTTTAGTGTGAAGTTTAAAGATTTATTTTGCAGTCATGTTGATTTTTATTCCCCTTTCCTGCCCCTGCTTAAGAACACTGATCTAATAGAAAGATTTCCAAGAAAATGTTTAACTGTGATGAACAATGTTTATAGTAAGCTATTTTTTGTATAAAAAAGAGAGAGAATAAGAATCTTTATATTTGCTTTACTCATAAAGCCACTCTGAAAGTACATATAAGAAACTAATATCAGTGGTGGTTATAGGTTGGGGGGAAGAATGGGCAGATGAAGAATGAAGTGGGAGGAAGATACTTTATAGTATACCTTTTAATATACATATTTTGAAATATAATGTATTTAGGAATGCTAATCGAAAATCAAGTGAAATTCCGACTTGCATAAAAGGTTAATAATGAGCAAAATAACCTTGGTATAATTGCAAAGTTATACAGCATTATGAAAACCTTAAATGACATGTTTCTTAGACAGTCTGGGTGTCCTTCCACTTATTACTTTGTATTTTTTTCTGAAATACTCAAAAAACATTATAAAATATCCTCAATAGTCTTCTCCACATTTTTCACTATGGAAACCAAGCCCAGCAGCAGTAGCACATACTAAAAAAGGCAGCTCCCTTCAGGTTTGTGCCAAGTCAGTCAGCCCATCCTGCCTCTGAGTCCCCAGGCAGACATGTAGAGGAGCATCTGATCCCAGAAGAGAAAGTGCACGTTCACACTCAAGGAATGAAGGACAGGGTTAAGATGAGCAGAGCATCAGAGAGGCTTTGAGAAGGTCAGCTATTAGCATCCATTATAATTTGCTGGCATTTCACTGCATAATGCACATTAAAAGCATTGTTATCTTCCAGAAAGTGTAGATCTATGAAAAGAAAAATGGAAAATACTGGCTGGTCCCAAATACACTTGAGCAGCAGATAATTAACAAGAGTTATGAATGTCAGAGACAACAAAAACAAAAAGATCAGAATTCTTTCAAAAAATTAACCATACCCTAAAATGGTGGTTCTCCGCTAGAGGTGATTTTTGTCCCCAGAGTTTTTGCAATGTTGGGAGACCTTTTTGGGTTGTCACAATTGAGCTTGGGGTACTGGGTTAATTCTGGCACCAGTAAGTTGAAGCCAGGGATGCTGCTAAACATCCTACAATGCATGGGACAGCCCCTATTACAAAGGATTATTCAGACCAAAATGTTAATTGTGTCATGGCTGAGAAACCCAGGCCTAAAATGACAATCAATATGGCTAACCATGTGCATGGCTGGAAAGATGTGTGAATGGCCTGAAGGCACATCACAGTAAAAAGATTATGTAGCTGTATCGTTTATTCTAGTGTGAATTCTGACTCTCTCCCAGATGACCCCTACTTTAGGCCAGCCCAATGTGGCTGAGGTGCTCTTCTGTGTTGCCTTACCATCAGTACAGTTTTCTACTTCTGATGGTAACTCATATTGTGCCAGGGAGTATGTTAGGAGTTTTTGTATGGATTTTACTTAACCCTCAGATTAAGGGAGGCTCCAGTATTATTCCCATTCTACAGATGAAGAAAATGAAGTCAAACGGCTTGCTCAGTCACAGTTGGTAGAAGTGAGAAAGCCAAGATTCAACTCTGAAAATCAATCTCCGGAATCTGAATCTCTTCCCCAACACTACCCTGCCACCCATAGTATTCCACTGCCACTTTCCTACTGGTGCTTCAGTGCTAGAGAGTGTACTTGCTCCCTGTCAGTCATTCATTCTGCCTGCCCCTTGCTGTTCAGCCACCTGCACTGTTTACTGCCATCTACTGATGGGGCAGTAGGGAATAGTAAGTAGGGAGAACATCAGCCCTATCCTAAAGAAGGCTACCTGGGGCACACAGATAAGACAGAGCACACAGATCACAAGGAATACAAAATCAACCACAGAAAGGGACAGGAAGAAATGGAGAGAATGATCAACAATGAAGGGCTGCAGAGATCCTTTCTTAGCCCAGATTACATGGTCTTAAATTGAAAATGTTCTCCTGTAGCCTTACTCCCCAAGTTCTATGCCTGTGAGCTCTCAGATTGGTCTTTTTTGGGGTTCTGAAACTTCATCTTTCATTTTTTTTTCTAGGAGACCCTTTGTCTCAGTCAGTTACTTTGCTCTTTTTCCTGCTGTTGAAAAAGAATGAGATTTGCCCCAGTCCTGGTCCATCTGCTCTATATGAGGATTCCATAAACTCTCAAGATCCTGTTTCTCTGCTAAAAGCTCCCAAGCTCCTTATAATTAATAAGACATTTGACTATTTGCATCTTATTATTTCACTTCCTGTGATCCCTAGGGAGTCAAATGAGATTGTTCAGATGATGAAAAGTCCTGACTCACGGTGCCCCATTTTCACCATATATTCCTCTGACACCAGCTAAAGACTCTTCTGTCATTTCAGGCCCTAATTCTTGTTTCACAGTGAAGGAAAATAGTTACCCAGCTTGCTAGATCTGGACCCATTTATGGTGTCTCTAAATGATCTCAATGATGATGACAGGATCTTCAGTAACAAGGACATAAAGCAGACACAGATGTACACTCATACTTGGCTTGCGGATGCCAAAAAAAAAAAGTGTTACTGTTCTTCTCTATCTTGCTGACCAAGTCAAATGAATTGAGCATTACATTATGACTATGGTATGCTGTAGCTGTAATTTTTTAAAAAACTTTGCCTTGTGAGAGAAATAAAAGGAAGCAGCATACATAGACTAAAACAAAGACTGGTCATAGCTATTTTTATGAATGCTCCTAAAAATTAGACTAAACAGTGAAAAGTCCCATTGAAAAAGCAGGGAATAGTACAAGGAAACATAAATTACAGGCCTGATTACCAAGAATCTATCTTAGCCTAAGGAAACTTTCCAATAAATTCCATGTAATTACTCTACGAACTGCTTAGAACTGTGGTAATTTAACCATGAACATAGCTACTGTCAATACAGTGCAATGATTAAAACTATAGATTAGATAAGGATTGCTAAAAGATATAGAGGGATATAATTATAACCAGTCTAGCATTGAGAACAGATATAAAATTGAATAAAGCAGTGTGATAATATATAGTTTTATATAATATATAGTTTTCTACTTAGCAATCAGGAAGAAAAAGTAATGTATTATACTAGCTCTGGAAGAATGAAAGCAACTATAGGAATTGAGCTTCATCAAAGTGAAGTTACACACTTACGACTAAAACAAGAGATATGCTATTTTCACATATCTTAAGAAATGACCAAACAGGATTTGGTATTATCACACTATTTGGTTGTTCATGGGAAACTACTATAAGTTATGACCAGAGTGATCTATGCAAATATACATGCATGTTTTGACAGAAAAGACAAGCTGACAAAGCATAGTACCTCACACATAGTAGGTGCCCTCTGTAATCGCCTCATAAAGATCTCAAATGAATGAAATGTCAGCTGACCTGCACAGCACTGAGAATGGACACATTTAAAAACCAAGCAACTTAGTGGTTTTCATGCCCTCATTTCAAATTGTGGTTTCGAACAAAATACAATGTCTTATGGAGACAGTTTTGTCATTTAGGATTTTTGTAAGAACTGGGAGAGATGTATTTGAAAGCAGAGACTCTTCCATCTATGGTAGGGAACAAACAACTAGTTTTATTAATGATAGATACACTGAAGCAGTGACTAAGCCAGTGAATCTTGGGACTTCATCAGGATGAAGCAAACGGCTCACTCAGTAACAGTTGAAGAAGGTGATCAGCCTAAACCAGATGCTTTTCCAGAGAAAGACAAATTCACCATTCATGCTTCAACTGTCTATCCTTGAGAGTAATGGTTCTCAAAGTGTGGCCCCTTTTAAGGAGTCTGAAGAGTCAAAGCTATTTTCATAATACAGCATCTTTTTTACTCTCATTCTCTCACAAGCATACAGGAGTTTTCCAGAGGCTACATGACGTGTGGTGATATCATTACTCTGACAGCTAATGGAATATATGAAACAGATTTGAGAATCCAGCTGTCTTCAGTTAAGCCAGACATTAGAGTCTGCAGAAATATAAAACAATACAACTCTTCCCATTGTTTTTGGTTTGAAAGTTATATTTCATAAAAACATGTATTTATGTTAATTTATAATAGGGTTATTATTTTTAATGAATACATGAATATTTTAAAAATATCTTAGTTTGAATTTCTAATACAGTAAATATTGATAGATATAACCTACACAATCAAAAGCTCTTTAGAGCCCTCAACCATTTTTAAGAGTGTAAGGGAAATGAGACCAAAAAATTTGAGAACTACTACTCTGGAGCCTTTACTGCACTGGAACTATCTGCTCATTCTTTCCCAAGAGCCTACAAACAAGAGGAAACCCTCCCTTATTTACCTCAGTATAGCCCCACTACTAACTATAGTCCTTTTTGTTTGTAAATTAAATGAACAAAAGGCTTGCCATATTCATAACATCAAAACTTTAAATTCAAGATCCACATAGTGAATACAGTGGATTATTTATCTCCTAAAAATAACAGATGAAAAGCTAAGCTGATTCTGAAATTGTTCACTACTAACAGATTGATTTCTACAGCTACAAGAAACAACACAGTGCCATTAATGGCTTGTGGGATTGGTTTTATTTACTTGATAATCACCCTAAGTTTATATGGGGCAGTTGTCTGAAAAATTAGAAAAGAATCTGGAAAAGTAAAAACACAATTGATGTGTTAGGGTTGTCAGATTATAGATGAATATTTCCATTTCAGTTTCATTTGCTATAGATGTAATATTGCTTGTGTAATAAACATATTTGTCCAGTAGAGTTCTGGACTCTGAGGAAAAAAATAAAATAACCACTCCTTTGTTTGCAGAGATGAAATAAGCAAAGGAGAGTGAGGGGCTAGGATGTGGACATTTACCAACCATCTCTCTTGTCAAACAAGCCAGCACATACAGTTCTAATGCAGGGACCTAAAGAAGGAAGAGACAGAGATGTTCCAACAGTCTCGATTCTTTCTAGAGGCCAATAATGTACTTGGAGAACACCAATGTGAAAACCATTTACACCTCATTTCCTTAACTACCTAAACCATGCACATGGTAAACATTAAAGCATCTTCTTTAAAAGGTGAATAAAATTATTCAGAACAATGCCACAAATATACAGGAAGGTATATATGTTCATTCTTTCGTTCATTCAAAAAAAAATTCCCTTGGTGTCCTCTACATATAAAGGCTTTGTGGTAGACATTGTAGAAGACACAAATGAATCAGACATGTGTCCTATTCTTAAGAAGTTTATATTTTAGTAGAGTTGATCCTAATGTACATAAATAACACAAAATCAAAAGCAAGAATTATAAATTATTACGGGTATGACTGGCAATATAGAATTTAGATACACCATATGTTTCATATATATGTTATATGCATATTACTAACAGAGTCTCACACAGAAGGGATAAAATATAGTCACACATGTGTGCTGACATGTGTGTGTATAAATAAAAACTGAAAAGACCCTCTGAATATATAATTTGTAATAAAGAACCAGCATTATGGTTAGTACCAAAGAACATTCAAGATGACAGATGTGATATTTTGAAAAAACAAGAACTGGTATTGCACATAATAATAGTGATAAACCACAGCAAGTTATAACAGTTCTGAGCCATAATAGAAACTCTAAAGAAAAGCTGTAATAAGACACTGCTTTAAGCTACTTTGGATTTAACTACTTCACATTTGTGTCCATAAAACCAGCTTCCACAACCTGTTTTTATTGGACAGGATTCAGTGACTGTTCCTATAATCCTGTGGTGTCAGTACTTGAACACGAATATGAGTATTCTAAGACGGTAGTTTTCAAACTGGAGTGCACGTACCCCCGAGGGTACACAAAGACTTACCAGAGGTACAGGCAGTAGAGAACTTTAAATGAGCCAGTGTCTACCTCTGCAGTTCACACACTTATGCCTTCCAAAACTGACCTGCTCCTTCTCTATGAGTTCACCCTTTCCCACAACCCTTTCAAAACAGTCTTATTACTTATAATCTTACCAAATGCATTTTTATGGGTTGGAAACCCCTCTAGGGTATAGACAAAAGGACAACTATAGAAAGACTTACACCTAAGAGGGTCCGTGAGAGCATGGCAGCAGCAGCTTCAGAACCAACCTCTGAATGGAGCTGTACCTATTACTTCATCTGGGGACAACCCAGGGCAAGCCCCTGAGCCTCATCTTGTTTAGAAGTGAAATGGTTGCCAGAGGGATGTGTATTTACACACTTACTTAAGTTGAAAAATGAAGTTGGACTTTTCCTGAATATCTTATTTGGCTGACTGGTTGGCCAATGATGACTTTTAGATTATATGGTAGACGTTAATATATATCATTTGAAAGTATTCGATCTTGAATAAAAAATTCTAGATGCCAGCTTTAAAATGTGTGAAGGGGTACTTAGTTTTTAAAATTCATTTAGAACAAACTATCAAGAGAAGTATTTTAAAAAAAAATCCCATTTATAATAACATCAAAAAGAATAAAATTCTTAGGGATAAATTTAATCAAGGAGGTAAACAATCTGTACAGTGAAACTGTAAGACATTGATGAAATAAAGACACAAATAAACAGAAAAATATTCTGTGTTCCTGGATTGGAAGAGTTAATATTGTTAAAATGTATAGGGAACCACAAAAGACCCCAAATAGCCAAAGCAGTCATGAGAAAGAACAAAGTTAAAAGTATTACATGTCCTGATTTCAAACTATAATACAAAGCTCTAGTAATCAAAATCGTATGATATAGGCATAAAAACAGACATGTATATCAATGGAACAGAATAGAGAGCCCAGAAATAACCCTATCCATATAGAGTCAATTTTCAGCAAAGAAGCCAATATTATACAATGGGGTAAGGACAATCTCTTCAATAAATGGTGCTGGGAAAACTGGACATTCACATGCAAAAGAATGAAAATGGACTTACATCATAAGTGGTGTAAGATGAAACTATCTTACATTATATACAAAAATCAACTCAAATGGATTAAAGACTTGAACATAAGACCTGAAACTGTAAAACTCCTCGAGGAAAACATAGAGGGTAATAAGCTCCTCAACACTGGTCTTGGCAATGATTTTTTGAGTTTGATACCAAAAACAAGGCAACAAAAGCAAAAATAAACAAGTGGTACTACATCAAAGTAAAAAGCTTCTGCACAGCAAAGGAAACCATCAAGAAAATTAAAAGGTAACCTATGAACTGGAGAAAAAACTGCAAACCACATATCTGATATGGAGTTAATATCTAAAATATACAAGGAACTCCCACACCTCAAAGCAAAAAAACAAATAACACAATGAAAAATGGGCAAAGGACCTAAATAGACATTTGCAACAGTATGGATGAATTTGGAGGGCATTAGGCTAAGTAAAATAAGCCAGGCAGAGGAAGACAAATATGTATTGCATGATATCACTTACATGTGGAATCTTAAAAAAAGTTTAACTCATATAAATGGAGTAGAATGGTGGTTGCCAGGGGCTGCAAGGTGAGGTGAGGTGGAGAAAATAGGGAGAGGCTGGTTAAAGGGTACAGTTACAATAAAGTAACAATACAGTTACAATAAAGGGTCAATAAAGTCTTGAGGATGTAATGTATACCATGTGACTATAGTTGATGTACTGTATGATGTAGTACTGTATAATGTAACTGAAATTTGCTAGGAGAGTAGAACAAGTGTTCTCATACACACAAAAAGGTGAATATGTGAGGGGATGGATGTGCTAACTTGATGGGACTCCTTTCACAACTTATATGTATATCAAATGATCATGTTATATACTTAAAATATCTTACAGTTTCATTTTTTAATCATACCTCAATAAGCTAAATTAAAAAGTAGATAATGTTTGCCAAAGTGAAGTGCTATGATTACTCTTTATATGAACAAACTAGTGTACATAACAAAATAATTATTTTAGGAGATGTAAGTGAGAACATTTAAAAAACACAGCTCTATAAGATATGAATTAAAAAGAATGTAACCATAATGATGAGAATTTTTCTCTAAATTGACAGTTTCTCTAATACAGAGAGCATTCCTTGAGAAAGACACTTTGCATGTGGATCAGCTCTATGCAACAGTTTGTGTTCTTTGTTGGAGAGACGATGTGGCATGCAGAAACTGCATAGGCTTTGCCCCTTCCTGACCTTTCTGAGACTCAGTTTTAATAGCTGTAAAACAGAAATAATAATCTTGAACCTTATAAGATTACCATGAAAATTATAACTAGTAAATGTATTGACTTAGCTCAATGCTTGGCAACACATCACTGCCATTAAATAAAGAATGGTAGCTATTATATAGTCCTATATTTTAATCTTTGGGCTGTGTGAGGAAAATCACAAATTGGAACTAAAATTATTTACTATCTTTTTTAGGTGAAAATTTAGCTGTTGACCAACAACCTATGATATGCATATTCAGTAATTTTCCAGTAATGCAGACATGCTCTCCTACCTGATGTTCCCTATGAAAAAATGGATAGCCCTGTAGGTCAGGAATATAGGCTATGTCCACAGAGTGGGGTATAATCAATAATGAACAATTATTGGGTTATAATATTCAGCCAGAATACCATTTCCAGAAAACATCTGATATATAAAAAGCAAAGCCTCATCATCTATACTCGGTCCTGGCTCATCACTTAGGAGCTTGTTACATCGCAAAATGTGAGGCCCACCCCCACCTACTGAATTGGAATCTGCAAATTTAACAACAAGACTTATAGGTGATTCAAATGCATCTTAAACTGTGAAGAAGCACTGGTAATGAACAGGTCCTTTGTAGAGAAGATACAATCACCAAACGTATATGTGACTCAGGTGGAAACTTTCTGTTGCATCTGTTCAATTAAAGCTGAGTAAGGCAGGACCATGGAGAGTCTAACTTCTAATAATACTCTAACATATACACATGTCCATAAACACACATATGCATAGCTCAGTGCTTCTCAACTAGGGGTGATTCCTACCCCACACTCCAAGACACTGGGTAATGTCTGGAGGTGATTCTGGTTGTCACACTAGGGAGAGGAGCGTTGCTACTGGAATCTAGTGAGTAGAGACCAAGGATGCTGCTAAACATCTTAAAATGCACAGGACAGCCCCCAAACAAAGGATCAGTTGGCCCAAAATGTCAATAGTGCTGAGGATAGAGAAACCCTAGCACAGATTATATAAACATCCTTGCATAGAGGTATATTAATGGGAATTATTCATGGAAAAAGGACTACACAGCTCTGAGGGGATGGATTTCATATTTGGACGTTCTGTATCTCAGATCTATGCTGCTTTCAAGATTATGTGTACCCTGATTAAAAGCTCTCAAAATCACTTATCTGTTTTTGCTAGTAAACCCAGAGGCAATAGTAACTTGTACTGGCATATAAAGTCAGTCAGCATCAATGCCTAAAACCTGTTAATATGCAAAGGAAAAAAAAAGAGAGAGAGATCTAATCCTATTGAAGAAGGAAATGGACCTAGGACCCTTAACTCCACACCCTTTTTACCCAAAGGACACCAATAGTCTATACCTTCTGTACGAGTCCACAATCCCTTGTTCATAATTTTGAAAATCTAAAAACTACACAAAGTTTTTGCTTAATTGTGGCAGAACTTTTCATCTGAACTCATTTGGCAGCAAAAGCTTGAATAGATGTGAAGCTATTTACTATCTTAATGATCACACTTAATGTAACTATTCACATGGTTCACTGCAGAAATATTCAGAGGTTTGCTTGTGCCACAGGCTTTGCTAGAGTTGTTATATAATATATGGTGGACGCTCCTTACTGCCCTTTTAAAATCTCAAAACTTTGGAATTTTGAAAACATTTGACTTCGAAAGTTTTGGACCATGAATGTGGACCTCAAATAACTAAAATACAGTCAACACTCAACAAATTGTGCTGAAAGCATTCATATA
>NW_006439568.1:1111900-1131514 GCF_000325575.1 Pteropus alecto | reverse complement strand
TTGAAAGAAAAAATACACCCTGTCAAATATGTGTGTATATATGTATACACACACACACATATACACATCCCTGCATTAGTAATTAGCAGTGTGACAATTAGCTTCCTTTAGGGCACTGTGCACAAAAGGCCAGGCTTGTAGCTTCCAATTTTATAAAGACCAGCTAACTTTGCAAAGAAACACCTTTTTTTAAGACCATAAATTAACCTCAAACTTCAACCTTCAATTGCTCCTGGATATAAAGCAAGAAATAGTGAGTGATTTAGGGTAAGCCCATTCACTGTACCAGAAATGCTAATTCCAATTCAGTAGCATAACCAGTCAGTCAGTCTGTCTCTGTCTTTCTCTCTGTCTCCCCTCCGCTGCCCCCAATATACATGTATGCAACAAGCTATGGACTTGATGGTTAGGGGTAGAACTCTTTCTGCATATAAGTTACTTTCCTCCCTTGACAGGTTTTACCTGACTAGCTTGTTGACTGTCATATGATGTGCTCATGAGACTGGCACAGGGAAATAGCAGGTTGTTAGGAAACAAGTGGTAAGGAAATGCTGAGAGCAAATGTATTCAAACTGTCATCTCTATGTGCCTACCTTTAAGATGGGGTTTGCAAACAGATTGGAATGCAAGCCAATTTTCAGAAACCATAAAAATATACATGAATTTGTACCATACTGAAAAAGATGTGTCATGCTTGCTGCTGAAAACAATGAATGCAATATAAATAATTTAAACTTCTTCAAAACCCTTTTTGCCCACTAGGGCACTACCAAGATTCACTAATCACCACTCAATTTTAATGGTCTTTTCATTGTCCGCAAAACAATCTCTCCTTTATATCCTAAGAAAACACATCTCCGTCTCATGAAAATGAAGTAACACATGGTATTATTTAATAAGTTGAAAAGAAATCCTGAAAAGTTTTTGTGAAACTATTCTCTAATAAAACTCTTAAGAACTGTGATGTAGAGGGGAAAAAATATTTTGCTGCAGTTATGCTCAGCGCACTGTTAAATATGATTCTAATGCTAAGGTGGGAGGAAGAAGTATTTTACCAAAGTCTCTAAGTATTTCACCACCATAGCAGTTTACCCATGGACTCTGCCACTGGGTTGTGAAGTCCCAGGACCATTCAGGAAGAAGCCGCCATGTTTTTCTTCTCAGGCTCACAGGTGTCTCAAGTAGGGAGTGGGACACGGCTGAAAGCCACAGGCAAGCGTCTTGCCAAGACTGTGAATGAGATCATCACCAACCTCACCCCAGCATCCAGCCCAACTTCTTCAGAATTTCGCAGGCCACAGCCCTTGGGCCAGCCTCCTGTCAGGTTCTCAAAACAGGAAAAACTAAAAGTGGATCCTCCCCACAAAAAAGTTTGAGAATTCTCATATTATACAACTATTTTAAACATGTTCCTCTTGTATAGTATAATTATAGAAGAGTAGATTAGGATCTCAAAAAAATTCTTTATTTCGAAGAAGACTACTCTAAATTAATTTTTTAAAATGTTCTCTCAAATCCTTAAACAACTTTCAAAAAGAAAGTTCTATGGCAAAAATTAAAGATACACATTGGATAATTAACTCATTCCTAATAGAAAAGCTATATTAAAATATTATCAACTCTTCATGTTTGACCAGAAAAAAATATTTATATAACTTTTCATTAACGACAAGTCCTTTAGTTCAATTCTTCAGGGATTCCATTCTATTTTAGCTTCTGTATAACAATACTGCAAAGCTGTAATTACATCCTCTATAATCAGCCCATTCCCAGTGTAATTAAGAGTGCCACAAATACAAAACTATGACCTCACTACTGAGGAAAAAAGTGTACAGAAGAGATAGATTATATTGCATGTCAAATGCCCTCCTGTTATGCCAACAAATTTCAAATGTAAAAGAAAAAAATAACATGTTACAAGAGAATCATCTTTAAGAGGAAATCATTACATTCCTGATAATAGAGTTTTCCCTCCATCATTTCTAGCATCTGACTCTCATCAATAAGCTCTTTCCTATCAAACCCTGTGTTCTTCCCATATGTTATAAAAACTCTAAACGCTTCAGATGCTTCTCAGTTCCCCCTTATTCAACTACTGTCCACTATGGGGATCAAGATATATATGATGTGATTCCTGGCACGATGTCATGCTAGTGTAAAACAAGTTTTAATTGGCACAGAGGTCCATCAGTGAAGTGCATCATTTCTAAGCAATGTGAATAAAATCTTAACTAAGAACTAAGAAGCACCAAACATTAATGTACACATATTGTAATGGTTCAAGCAAACCATTTGAGAAATGTAATAACCACATTAATAAAAAAAAGAACAACAGCAACCACTAATCAAATGCTTACCCAGTGCCAGCACTATGACAATCTTAGATGAATTATCTGATTTAGTTTTCACTAATGCCTCCTGAGATAATACAATTATTGCCTCTATTTTTCATATGAGGAAACTGAAGCTGAAATGTGTTAAACAACTGCCCAGATTAATCTAGTAAGAGCAGGGTCAGTCTTTAAGCCAGGTCTAACTATCTCAAATTTGTGGCTGTTTTTACAGCCTTCCGGTTAGACCGAATACTGATTATATATTACACAAGCAATTTAGCCTAAATATCTTGCTAAATACTCTTCTACTAAGGCTCCTGGTGAACTCCAAATGTTACTAATCGATGAGGTGTTGGGGGCGGGGGCTAGTGAAAGCAGAAAAGCAAGATAAGTGTTTATCAAGATTCTCTTCCTCCATCAAATTAAGGTATTCCTTTCCATATTCTGTAAGAGCTGATACGATCTTTCTAAATTAAATGTTTAATCACAGCTGATGAATTACTAAAGCACCAATCACAAAACAGAATGCACTCTTGTATTTTTCAGATTAAAGAGGCTGATTGACCAAGAAACCGAATCCCAGGAGAAGAAGGAGCAAGAAAAGGAGAAGAGGGTCACCGCCCTGAAAGAGGAGTTGACCAAACTGAAGTCTTTTGCTTTGATGGTGGTGGATGAACAACAAAGGCTGACGGCACAGCTTGCCCTTCAAAGACAAAAAATCCAAGACCTAACCACAAGTGCGAGGGAAACACATGCTAAACTAGCCCTTGCTGAAACCAGAGTTCGGGAAGAAGAGCAGAAGGCAACCAGACTAGAGAAAGAACTGCAAACGCAGACCACAGAGTTTCACCAGAACCAAGAAGAAATCATGGCAAAGCTCACCAATGAGGATGGCCAAAATCGCCAGCTTCGACAAAAGCTGGCAGCGCTCAGCCGGCAAATTGATGAGTTAGAAGAGACAAACAGGTCTTTACGAAGAGCAGAAGAGGAGCTCCAAGATATAAAAGAAAAAATCAACAAGGGAGAATATGGAAACTCTGGTATCATGGCTGAAGTGGAGGAGCTCAGGAAACGTGTGCTAGAAATGGAAGGGAAGGATGAAGAGCTCATAAAAATGGAGGAGCAGTGCAGAGACCTTAATAACAGGCTTGAAAAGGAAACATCACAGAGTAAAGACTTTAAACTTGAGGTCGAAAAACTTAATAAAAGGATTACAGCTCTGGAAAAATTAGAAGATGCTTTCAACAAAAGCAAACAAGAATGTTACTCTCTGAAATGCAATTTAGAAAAAGAAAGGATGACCACAAAGCAGTTGTCTCAAGAACTAGAAAGTTTAAAAATAAGGATCAAAGAGCTAGAAGCCATTGAAAGTCGGCTGGAAAAGACAGAATTCACCCTGAAAGAGGACTTAACTAAACTGAAAACATTAACTGTGATGCTGGTAGATGAACGGAAAACCATGAGTGAAAAATTAAAGCAAACTGAAGATAAGTTACAAGCTGCTGCTTCTCAGCTTCAAGTGGAGCAAAATAAAGTGACAACGGTTACTGAGAAGTTAATTGAGGAAACTAAAAGGGCACTGAAGTCCAAAACTGATGTAGAAGAAAAAATGTATAGCGTAACCAAGGAGAGAGATGACCTAAAAAACAAACTGAAAGCAGAAGAAGAGAAAGGAAATGATCTTCTGTCCAAAGTTAATATGTTGAAAAATAGGCTTCAATCATTGGAAGCAACTGAGAAAGACTTCCTAAAAAACAAATTGAATCAAGATTCTAGTAAGTCTACAACAGCATTACACCAAGAAAACAATAAGATTAAAGAGCTCTCTCAAGAAGTGGAAAGACTGAGACTGAAGTTAAAGGATATGAAAGCCATTGAGGACGACCTCATGAAAACAGAGGATGAGTATGAGACTCTAGAACGAAGGTATGCTAATGAACGAGACAAAGCTCAATTTTTATCTGAAGAGCTGGAACAAGTTAAAATGGAACTTGCCAAGTACAAATTAGCAGAAAAAACAGAGTCCAGCCATGAACAGTGGCTTTTCAAAAGGCTTCAAGAAGAAGAAGCAAAATCGGGGCACCTCTCAAGAGAAGTGGATGCACTAAAAGAGAAAATTCATGAATACATGGCAACTGAGGACCTGATATGTCACCTCCAGGGAGACCATTCCATTCTGCAAAAGAAACTCAATCAACAAGAAAACAGAAACAGAGATTTAGGAAGAGAGATCGAAAACCTCACTAAAGAATTAGAGAGGTATAGGCACTTCAGTAAGAGCCTCCGGCCTAGCCTCAATGGAAGAAAAATCTCTGACCCTCAAGTATTTTCTAAAGAAGTTCAAACAGAAGCAGCTGACAATGAACCACCCGATTACAAGAGTCTCATTCCTCTGGAACGAGCAGTCATTAATGGTCAGTTTTATGAGGAGAGTGAGGACCAGGAAGAGGACCCTAATGAGGAGGAATCCATGCTGTCCTTCAAATGCAACACATCTACTCCCTGTCCTGTTAACAGGAAGCTATGGATTCCTTGGATGAAATCCAAGGAGGGCCATCCTCAGAATGGAAAAATACAAACTAAACCCAATGGCAACTTTGTGCAACCTGGAGATCTGGTCCTAAGCCACACACCTGGGCAGCCACTTCATATAAAAGTTACTCCAGACCATGTCCAGAACACAGCTACTCTTGAAATCACAAGTCCAACCACAGAGAGTCCACACTCTTACACAAGCACTGCAGTGATACCAAACTGTGGCACCCCAAAGCAAAGGATAACCATCCTCCAAAACGCCTCCATAACACCGATGAAACCCAAAACCTCTGCCGAAGGCCTCTTGAATTTAGAGCAAGGCATGTCCCCAATTACCATGGCGGCCTTTGCCAGAGCACAGACCCCAGAGTCTTGTGGTTCTATAACTCCAGAAAGGACAATGTCACCTATTCAGGTTTTGGCTGTGACTGGTTCAGCTAGCTCTCCTGAGCAGGGACGCTCCCCAGAGCCAATAGAAATCAGTGCCAAGCATGCGATTTTCAGAGTCTCCCCAGACCGGCAGTCATCATGGCAGTTTCAACGTTCAAACAGTAATAGTTCAAGTGTGATAACTACTGAGGATAATAAAATCCACATTCACTTAGGAAGTCCTTACATGCAAGCTGTAGCCAGCCCCATGAGACCTGCCAGCCCTTCAACACCACCGCAGGATAACCGAACTCAAGGCTTAATTAATGGGGCACTAAACAAAACAACCAATAAAGTCACCAGCAGTATTACAATCACACCAACAGCCACACCTCTTCCTCGACAATCACAAATTACAGTAAGTAATATATATAACTGACCCTCATCCAGTCTATATTGATACTATTGCAAGGAACTCAATCCTTTTTAATTATCCCTCTACATCCCCCAAAGACTGACTCAACTTGTACTTTGGGAAGGTTTGTGCATGAACTATTCAAGAGTATCTGAAACTAACTGTTGCCTGCATAGTTATATCAAGTGTGCACTTACTGTATATCTTTTCATTTACATACCTGTATGAAAAATATTTAGTCTGCACTTGTATAAATACATCTTTATGTATTTCATTTTTCATAACTCACATTAATTTGACTGCAACTGTTCTTGGTGAAATACTTTAACATTATAAAGCAGTAAATAATTTGTTATTTTTACCATTGCTTGCCGGATTTTCTTTTGATCATTTTGTGTTATATTTTTGCATGTACAGTAGAATTTTATTTCCTGTTCATGTCTATTAATTCTTCCTTAAAAAAAAAACTACTTCCCATTTACAGTCAACTTCTGATCACACATTAGAGAAAGAGAAAGTGGTTTAAATAAAATCTTAAGTCTCTTTGATTTCAAAGTGAACTATAAGATTTCTCATGAGCAAACTTAACTTTATGCTTGAGATGTATCTTAATATCTCTGGTGGTAGACGGAGTAAAAAGGGTCAAACATGTGGTGACAGAAAGAAATCTAACAATGGGAGGTGAACACACAAGGTAAATATATACACATTAGAGAAAGAGAAAGTGGTTTAAATAAAATCTTAAGTCTCTTTGATTTCAAAGTGAACTATAAGATTTCTCATGAGCAAACTTAACTTTATGCTTGAGATGTATCTTAATATCTCTGGTGGTAGACGGAGTAAAAGGGGTCAAATATGTGGTGACAGAAAGAAATCTAACAATGGGAGGTGAACACACAAGGTAAATATATATGCCTTACTGTTAAAATGTACAGCTAAAATTTATCAGATTGTGTTAACCAATGTCACCATAAAAAACAAAACAAAAAAAAACTCTGGTGCCCAGCACAGTACTTAGCACATGTTAGGAACTTAAGACTTAATGTTTACTGATAATAACAATAAAATAATATCAAAAAATTTGCTTTTGTGAGCATATGAGCTGATGGTGAAAGTAAAAAGCTTTGAAATGTGCTAGGAAGCCAGAAAAAGCACACTTGGAAATATGAGTTACCTTGACAATCAAGAGTTGACTGTATTTCTACCATAGATAAAAACTCCCATAAAACATACATATCTACATCCAAACCCGGAATCGGCCACTGTGACATATGCTCTTGAACACTCTGATTCAAAGCAAAAATTTCAGTTTTGTTCCTTTTTCCTATATGGGTCCCAAAACAGTTTGGATTACTTAAGGTAAGTGCTTCCTGCCTTGCTTATAAGTGGGCTGCCTTCAGAAGCTTACAATTTAATCATTTTGTTTTTAAATTTTTCAGCAAGCACATTAAAGCCAAAGATAGTTACAGACACAGTTGTTATAGAAAAGACATTTTTAAAAGATTTAGTTGAGGGAAGTTTCTGTGATTACAGTTATGCCATTTATAAGGTAGGTTAGAAAATCTCAAGCAAGGCACCCGGCTCATAGGATTCTCAGCATAATCTATACTTCTGTAGCAGGGAATACCAGCTTTCAGAGGAACATTTTAAATTACAAAGATTGTCCCCAAGTCACATTCCAAAAAGATGATTTCAGACAAAGTAGCTCATTGCCACTTTCCCTTTACCAACCTCATAACTGTTAATTTAGTGCGGTCAATTTTATTGCCAGTTATTGATTTTAAACACAATTCATTTAGACACCCAAGCAAACTGTGAAGATCTGTAGAAGTAAAAGAACCCTTTCACAATTATCCTCCTTTTCCCTGCAAAATCAATTTCATGATAGCACAGCGAGGATTTGTTGACAGAAACACTTCCATGGTGATGAACTACAACACCAACGCTGTGGGCTTGCATCATCATTAAATAAATTTGGATGTTAGCTGAGGCTGGTGATGAATGAGAAAGCTTCTGTTTAAACACATTTATCTTGAGAATCGGCAGTGACCCAACTGTATTACAAAATACATGATGGTCTAAATGTTTTTCAAAATGATTTTTATTTTTAAGTCACCTTGGGCAAGAACTTTAGAAGGAACTGCATACTTTATTTTACGTATTTCAAAGTAAACATTGATAATGCTGCTGCATGAGATGTTTTTCCTAGATAATAATCAAGAGACAGTACATGTCACATTTTAGATCATAAAATTATGAACGGAAACTAGAAAGTATTAAAGGACAAAGTCTTTCCAGTGCTTCTCAACTTTTGTCACATAATGGCACAAACAGAAAACATGTTTCCATGGCACTGGGAGAAATGAATGAAGAGGCAGAGATGACTAGCCAGGGACTCCTGTCACGCTCAGGTGCCCCAAGTGCCAAGGGGAAGATCCATTCTTGGCACACCTATAATTAACAGAGTTAGAGAAGCTCTGGGCTATTAATTAATCCATCCGTTTTGTAAGGATTCGATTTTTTTTAGCTTATGTGAGCCAGAGCAATTCTCTATAATAAAGTTAACACCACAAGTCCTGTGTCCCACGATTATAATGCACAAATTCTCATTTTATGATCTGTTTCCGATTTAAGGTTTCTACAATTACAGTTCACAATGCCAAGACGTTGTGTGCAGGGTATTCATGACACCCAAAGGATAAAATAGGTTGCACTGTGAGATGGTCATAAAAGGGATATTTAATTAAAAATTTTGAGACTTGTAGCTTAAGGATTTTATGATCTTATTGAATGAAGTATAATTCCATGCAAAACTATGTTTTTAGTAGCTTCTTTGAGTCTGAATCTTTACAAAGCCTGTCTCCTTTGAAATTTGTTAGACTAAGACCTTTAACAACATTCTAATTCTCCTATACCTTGCTTTCTATTACTATTAAGTTTTTTCCTCCAAAATAATCATTTTGCTTTGCAATCTTAAGAAAAAAGAGAATCAGGGAACAATGCATGACCAAAACATTAAGATCAATGTTTCTCAAAGTAAAATCCAAGACAGTTGTAGGAGAATTCCCTGATCTCATCCAGAGCTGTCATATCAGAATCTGAGGGCAGGGCCCAGGAAGCTGTATTTTTAACAAGCTCCTCTGCTGATTAGTATGCACCTTAAAGTAGGAACTCCATTGTTTTACCAAGTCCTATTAAAGTTAGTAAATGGGTTCTGACTAGTCTCCTCTATCAGAAACAATTATATCTTTCCCAGGAAGTGTGACTATTCCGCCCTCTAGTGGTTGGCATGACAAACAGAAGGCTTGTTCCCCAAGTTTTCTTTTTTATTCAAAAGGAACGCTCAATAAAAACTACCATTTTATTGGGCGGGAAGGTTCTCAGTTCTATTATTGTAGCAAAGCATAGATGCCTGAATCTGTAGCTGAGCCACAGCAGGCTGTCTGACACCTCCAAACTCCATTTCTTTCTCAGATCCCAGGCCCTCAACATAAGCCTACAGCTTTCTTGGGAATGGTCCAGAACACACATTAAAGAAAGCAGTTTGGATGAACCAAAACAAAGGACTCCATTCACCTCAGGCCACAGTGAAGCAAATCAAGAAAAAGCAAGGAAGATAAGTGGTTCATTAAAGTCTCCAAACCATAATCCCCCTTAAAATTCATTTTCATTTAGATTAAACTCCAAGTCCTTTCTTTTCCAACTGATGGATCCTTTTAATACTCAAGCTCACTCAAGAAGAGTAAAGCTTTCGTGCAGTCAAATATATCACAGCAGCATCCCCCAAAGGCAATGCAGTAGGATAAAGAATCCTTAGGGAGTCCAGCAAGTTAACTGGCCAACACTTCTAAGTACTTCATAATTTGATAATGAATTAACACTGTTCATACAGCAGCATATACAAATCTGTCAACATTCCATCAGGACACCAGATTTTACATTTAGAATAGCACCATGAAAAGGTACTCTGTACTCCGGCACTGCAGTCAGGTATCCTAGTGATAATCCTCTTTCGTTGTAGCCTCATTTTAAAATTTCACTTATTTTTTCACAAAATTATTGGTCAAGAGAAATAATATTTATCTGATTATTTGAGACAGTTTTTCTGAAAGCCTGAAATTAGTTTTATTTAGTGAGTTCCTTTCCTCCCATAACCAAATGGTCCTGAATATTTTTTTAAGGTTACTGAAGATGGCTCTTTTTTTTCTTGCCTCAGAGCTTTGGTTTTTAAAGGCCAGTCATCTTTGGATAACTAACAATATATATAAATCCTAGAGACCTACGTAGGCTGCCTCACTCTGCCATTCATTCATTCCTTAGGCCTCTGGAAAGGTAGAGTGGGTTTACTAATTGGCATACCACTCATGTGTCTCAGTGACATAAATAGTGTCTTACCACATAGTATCTTCTCTTCAGAGCATCATAGGGACATACTTGATCAATTCACTAATCATGACATACTGAATTGCCTGCCTCCTACTTAACAATGGGGCAGGTATTATAGAGACAAAAGATTCACTATCCTTGAAGAGCTTATTAACCTGGGCAAGGAAAGGAAAAGGAAACAAGAAACAAGAATCATGATATTTAATCAAGTGGCAAACTAAATTTCCTTGTATCTGGTATGTAGAGATGAGAATGTTGAATCTGACAAAGCATAAGCCTCAAAGCAACTTTAAAAAGCTGCACTGAAGAGTTTAGTTCCATAAGGATAGTTTCCATTCACCTGACAGATTGGCACAGAGCATGTATTTGAGCATTTATATTTGTATTAATATCTTGTACCTTTTGTTTCTTTCAAAGATACCACATTATAAACCAGAGTTTTCAGACGAGCTTTCCATTCTAACATGCCTTTGGGAGAAATAAAGAGAAGTCTTGACAACCAACTACCTTTGACTTAAAAGTGAGAAAAAATGGGTTTCAGTAGGATTCCCAAGAACTTAATAACTCCCTTTACTGTTTAAACCTTTCTAAAGAGTCCTCTTTGAGGAGTTTCAACCACCACAGGCTCAAATGTCTTCTGTTAAGATACAAGTTTTCTTCGTTCCTCAACAAGACAACTACAAGAACGAACTGACATTTTTTATGATGTACCCACTGCTATGTTAGGCAGCTTTGCAGGGATAAGATTTAAAATCTAAGACAGAAGTTGAGGACAACCTTACAAGGTAACTCGGAGCACAACACAGAGATAGTAAGTACTATAGGAATTTGGAGAAGGTTGCTCTGGGGCACGGTTTGGGGGTTAGATTTCAGAAATGAGTATTTGAGCAGAGGATAGGGGGTGAAGATTGGGAGAGAGGACAAAAGGTGTCCCAGGGAAGTGCACACAAGAGCAGAAGTGTGAGGGCAAGGCAGGAGGGTGGACAATCAACGTTGAAGGAACAAAGGAACAAAGTGTGGCTGAAGGTGAGATGCTTGGGGAGGGGTAAGGCTTGATGGGCACAGTGTTCTGTGTCCTCAGAGAAGGCTTCTGGGTAGTGAGACGACATAACAAAGGGGAGAAAACTAATCTTTTATACAACGTTCTTTCATTTCACAACAATTCCTCTAAAGTGGGTATTATCATAATTTGAAACATAAAAAAAAATTCTGAAAGGGAAGGAAAATTGTTCCAGGCCATTCTGGTAGTATGGAACAGAAAAGAGATATGAACACAGGTCGGACACCATTGTCCCATTCTCTTTCCATGGCAACATACTGAGAAGCTGCCTCAGTGCAAGGGGGGAACATAATAAATTGCACTTACTCCTGTCCACTACCTATGCAGGCAGACAGGTTGCCTAATATTACATCACTGTACTCTGCCTCACAAGTCTGTTACTTTGGCCAGAACACTCAGAATGCCCCTAAATATACACAGGGTTTCCTCTCCACTGCTCTACATGGGTAGAATTCTCTTCTCCCATCAAGTCACCCATACCGAAAGGTCTACTTCAAGCCTCACCTCTTTTGAAAACTTCCATGATTACCACAGCCAAGAGTGATCTGCCTTCCCTTCCAATTCTTCCCAACTCCCTGAGGCCACTGTTAGGGTAACAAGAGACAATGAATGTGAGAGGCCAAGCTGCACATGAATGGGCAGGCATGGGGAGGACTGACCTAGGAATGGTGCTGATGAGAGAGATGGGAGAAAAGCATGACGAAGGACAAGCACAAGTCCTCGTAAGCAGCAGACTCTATACTCAGCACTAGAGGTGCAACCCAAGTCCACTCTTTTCTAGAAAGAAAGATTCTATAAGCAAAGGCACAAGTATCAAGTATGAAGAATGATTTTGGACAGGCTGTCAACATGTGCAGATCAGGAGACACCTAACGGGCCTCAGATTTGGCTGGAGAGAAAAGCAGCAGAAATGACTGAAGATGATCCATAGAAGGAGCATCACAACCATGCCTATCAAAGCTTATAAGTAGGCGGCCACCTTACAGTCCTAATATGGACCCAAGACCTCCAGAAAAGACAATCAAGGCACCAAGGTCTAGTCACTATAAAGATAAGCACCAACAACTTAGCCCAGAGGTGCTGGGACTTCTACCTCTGTAGAAGCCTAGAACATTTTCCTAGATGGTATACCCTAATTTAGGGTTTCCATTTCTCAAGCAACATAATTATATATATGACTGATGGTCCTAAAATCACTTATAATATAAAAAGGACATTGTATTTTCCCAGCTCAGGGAGGAAGGGTTCAACCTTCTCAGTCTCCAAATTCTGCTTCCAATTCAAGATTACAATAACTGTAAACCAAGGACACATCCCAAATAAAATGGCCATTTTATACTAAACTCTTCAAGCTGGTTGGTCTCCAATGGCTCTCTCATAACAATTAAATGCATATATATAAGAGCCTGCTTCGATGCAGCCACTCTTCAAACAACTCAAATTCCTCAAGAATTAATTACTATCCTTCGCTATTAGCAAGTTGGTTGGGTTTTTTCCTTTCTTAAAAAAAACTGAGCTACTCCTTTTCTGTTCTTTGCCTTCTAATGGTGTTCTTGCCTGAATTCATTGATTACAGTTTTGAGGACTCAGAAAAGTAATTTTATTGAAAGAGGAGTTAACTAAAAACTGCAACAGATTCCCAAAGGGTACGGTAGGTAATACAAGAAACATTTAAATACCTGACAGTCCCTTTAGGGCACCAAGGATAGGGTCAGTGGGTGGAGATCATACTGAGAAGGATGGCTTCTCTCACAGTGACAGATAAAAGCAGCAAAATATTTTTTATATAAAACTGTTTTCTGATTATGAGAATAATACATATTTGTTACAAAAATTTTGGAAAATATACAGGCTGCCAAGACTGCTGATTTTAGCTTCTAAAAAGGGTAATGAGAGGACTAGGGAGAACAATGGACAATTATTACTATTTTTTTAGGTCAACCTATCAACTATGGCCCTATTCCAGGTTCTCTCAGACTGCCAATGAGGAAGGAAATGGCTTTCAGGGGGCCATCCTGTCCTTACTGAACACCCCTGGGGCCAAGGAGTGGCAGACCCCCCCACAGAGCACAAGTCTGTGTAATCTGTCTGCTCAGACCAGACACAATGGCCAAGGGGCCAGGATTTCCTCTCTCTCAGCTAACCAATCAGTGCTTGGATAATGGTTCACTGTGCATTGTTCAAGTACTGGAAAGAAATGCCTCCTTAGGGGGCTGCTCTCAGAACTAATTATCCTTATCAATTAGTAAGATCAGCGGCCTAGTGTAAGGGATGGAGGCATGGGATAGGGCCCAACAAAACTCAATCCTCAGGCTCTGGGAAAGTAATGTAGACGTACCCATGGTGATAAGAGTGATAGGTGAGGAAGAATTAACATTTTCTGCCTGGGCTGGCTCAGTCACTTAAATGGCATCGACGGTTTCTCTACGAAGAGTCTCTAAATTTTCAACGTCTATGAAACAGTTCCACATGGAAGGTCCAACTACACTTCAAACTAAGCATGACCCCACAAGGCAGTGCAGTGCCACTCTGTCTCTGCCTTCCCCCTTTTATTTGTGCTACTTCTGCCCAAGTCCAGTGTTCAGTACAAATGATACTGTAAAACGGTTAATCTATTACATTTAACCCCTCACCTCTCTAATCCAACCTTCACTAGTGTCATTAGTAATCTTTCTACCACACTGTCCTGATTGTGGCAATTCTGCAGTACCCCACAAAACAGCACTTAACATTACTGAGTGCCCAAAGTCCAAGCCTTCAACCAGGCCTCCATCTCTCAGCTCATCTCCTTTCGAAACTCTGCACATACCCTGCACCCTTACCAGCACACGGTATTGACCATCCTCGCAAATACCATTGGGCCTTCTTACCCTGTACCTTTCCTTATGCTTTTCCTAGAGCCGGAATGCTCTTCTTTCTTTGTTCCTCATACTGAAATTCTACTCCTCCCACAAGTGCCGCTTGCTTCCTCTGGAAAGCTTTCCTCATTTTTGATGATCTTCCTCTGAGTTTCCCAAACTCTTTTCTTTGTATCTCTATTACAGCACTTCATTTTGCCTCTTGTTATAATCATTTGTTACCCTTCACATACTGTAATCTCTTTAGAGCAAGAATCAGCTATCATTTATTTTTGAAACTCTTATACCGGTATTTCTCTAAATGTAGTCAGCAATCACCTTTATCAGAATCATCTAGGACTCTGCAGATTTCCCTATCCCAAGACCAATTAAGTCCAATGCAGGGAATCTGCATCTTAACAAGCTCCCCGGTCGTTCTTGGACACAAAGTTTCAGAACCACTGTCCTACATTATTCAGGGCTTACATAGTGCTCATAGTAGGTACACACAAAAAAAGGCTCACATGGCTAACAACACACCTGGTGGCCAGAGCAAACTAGCATTTGTTCTTTTCTTAGAATCACAGAATGTCAGGGACAAATGACTTCAGAGGTGATAAAACTACTTCAGTTTTCAAACAATTAAAAGTTATGAAAAGACTATAGAAAATTATGTGTCTTCAGGTGATGTCTAAAAAAGAAAGACTCACAATAACCAAACCAAATAGAATAAGGAGGGAAAGGATGTGTGAAGGGTCCTTTTCTGGGCCTGACTGAGGTGGTTAGAAACACAGCGTAGGAATTGGCATTGCTTGTTCAGCAGCCTTAAGTCCCACTATAGTAACATATCTCCAATAATTAATCAAAGAGAAGGAAGAACAAGGGATACAGCAGGAAAACAAGAAAGGTAAAATAATCAAAGATAAGTTGTGATTTGATCAAGAAATAGGTGTCATTACGAAGAGATATAAAGAAAAAGACAAAGATGATTATAATGTTGACATTAGTAAAACTAACACTCGTCTGGCACTTTGGATGTGCCAGGGACTTTCCTATACAATATCTCTACTCCCAAGAACTTGCTAGTAGTTGTTCTAATCCCGCTATATGGACTACAGATGAGGAAACAGATCTGCACAGGCTAATTGGCTTATTCAAGGACACACAACTAGTTGGTGCCAGAACCAGAGTGGAGGCCCAAGTCTATTTGGCTTCACAGTCAGTAGTACCCTAGCCACTAAGCCAAGGCTATTGTAAAATATGAGCTTTCAAATGATTAAAAATAATTAAATGAGTGCAAATGAAGAAATGAGAAAGAAGATAGGGGGAGGAGTATGAGAACCCCAAAAAAAGAAAAAGAAAAAAGCTAAGATGAAAAACCTTACAGATAAAAAAAAAAAAGGCAGAGTGAGGGGAGGCGATAAACAAGAAAGACAACATTTTAAGGTCTGTATCTTTTATTTTAACATACTATTTCTACATGTGATGTTATGTGTCTGGGCACAAAATGGAAGCAACTGGGGTTAAGGATTTTTCAAAACTGTATTTCAACATTTATTTTTGGATTTCCCTCACCGCCCATGGTGTAATTACCACGGAGAGACTGGGAGGTGACTAGGAACAATCACAAACCATGTTACATTAGAAAATAAGGGCATCAATTTCCTCTAACCTTCACCTCAGAAACTAGACAACTCTTTAATATAAATTATAGCACTGCAACGATATTTAAAACCAAATGTTCTCTCACAGGAGGTTAATGGGAATGAGCTAATCAAACTGCAGTTTCCTTCTGAAGGATCTCTTGCCATATAAAACTATAAAATCTGTAGTGATAAACTTTTACTGTATAATGAGAAAATTCTAAGAAAATCGAGAGAAAAAAGCCAAGCAGCATATGAAACTGGGCTGTCTGCCAGATTCATTATCTGTTATTTCTTTTTTTTTTTTTACAAATTAGCAGTGACTTACTAAACAATACAAAAGAAGGCAATAATATTTCAAAGATATTTTTCCTCCAGTTTAGCATTTCTTTTTCATCACCATATCTATCATCATTACTTAGGCACTTTCCCATTACACAGAGACAAAAACAAAAATACAAAACACTGTCATTCTGATAACACCCAGCCTTGACCAAACATTCCACAGCTGGGTCCCTGAGGGAGTCAGGCAGCCCTGAATCAGCCCCCTCCTCTGCATCACTCCAGTGACCTCAAATCAAAACGATTCAAGGTCTTTAGGAGTCTTGAGCCTTTCAACCTCTAGAGCTAAAGTTGTAATGAGGGCCCCGCAATCCCTGGAGACAGGAACACTACTGAAGGAACACTGCTTTCTTACACAATATGTTGCCAGTACATCTCCAAAAAGTTCAAAGCATTTACACATCTAATTTCATTTAGAGAAAAGGAAACATCCTGACTCCAGCTGTCTAACTAGGATCTGATAACTTTACCATAAATGCCGACTTTGTTCAAGTATATTTTCAGATGTTTGCCCTCCATGATAATGTGAAAGAGCACAAGGAGCAAGTAAAAATCGGGCTATAGAACTAAGACTTCAAATGAAACTGAAAACATCCTCACCTCTCTATGCTTCCCCTGGTCACTAAAATTCACTGTCATCTAATGACCTGCTGGAATGAGAAAGCCTTGTAGATAGCTTGGTTCTTTTCAGAACCTATGAACCAAATAAGCTAACATTTTAAGAATTTAATGAATACATTCCACAAACATACTCCTTTTCTTTCTACTGCTCCCCACACAGAACCAGTGCCTCTGCCTTATTGAACTCAGCATCCTTCAGACTTGTAATCCATTCCAAATCTCAATCTCCATGTTGAACTGAGTTAAACATTTTTAAAAAATCTTTTCTACTATGAATGAGCTTTCCAACTTCCTTAATCTACTCCAAGACATCTGCTTTCTGATGAAACCCAGGAGTCTCCAACTCTGAGTAGAACATTCACTGTGTGGTCTTAAAAGGGCCATATGCATGGAGTCCTCTTTCAAGATGCACTCCAAATTTGGATAAAATTTTCTTGGAGCTATTTGACATAATGTTCTATAAAAATGATCCAAGAGATGACACATTTTAAAGGTCCATACCTCATTTACTGAAACATGTCCAAGTGTAAAATTCGACAAGAAAAAAAAAATAGTTTTTTTTTTTTTTTTAAGATTTAGGGTTATCCTAATAAAATAACCAGTCTTTGCTGCCATCTAGAGGTAAAAGCTATGTAGTGAAACCAGAGTTATCAAGAAAATACAAAATGAACTTGGCAGCATCAATGGTATAGAAACATTGGGAGCCCAATAACATTTGGGCAGCTGACCACTATCCCAGGCCACACTATCTTCATTAACACATATCAGTACAGCTTAAAAGAAACAAGCCTGAGCAAAACCGTGTTCTACTCCAATTGGTTTACTAGATTTCAGTTCTAAATAGCCTGTGGTGCTCATTAAAATTTCTCATGCCCATATCTCACTCCTAGTCAATCTGAGACAGCAGGTTCTGACATGGGATCTGGGCATCTGCAGCGGTTTAAAAGCCCCACAGGTGGTTCTAATAAGCATCCAGGAAAACAGTGGGCCATGAAGCCCTGGTCTCTCAGTGTTAAACCTCCCACACCCAGGCAGGCCAGAGTCCAGGTAAAAGAAAACTTAAAGCTTACATTTAAAGAAGGTACAACTATGAGAGTTTCTCAAAGTGTGGCAGGCTGACCACCAGCAGCAGATAAATCACCCTGAGAGTTTATTAAAAATGTGGATTACTGGTCCTATCCATAGATGAATTACTTTCTAGGGGTAAGACCCAGGAAGCTACAATTTAAATAGGATCCCAACATACATTTTTTTGTTCACTAAATAGGTAGACCCAATCTAAATCCTGACAAAATTAAAGGACATCACATAAACCTATTTGGAAAGGCTATTATTAATGCTATGGTCACAAGATCAGCTGACTTGAATTAGTACACCCCTGGTGGTTTGGACAATATGGTTGATGTGTGCAGGAATGTTCTGATATCTGAAGTGCTTTTTTCCTTTTTTATCCCTTAATATAACTTAGTGTTGACTTTTCTAATTGTATACTTATTATAGAAAATGTAGAAATATAGGAAATATAAGAAAAATAAAAATCTATAACTCCACTAACCAGAGTTAACCACTGATGGCACTGGTGTAAGTTCTCCCAGTATTTTCTCTTCAAACATACATAGTTAAAGCATGTATATACTTTTTAAACCTACTTTTAACATTTCTGAATAAACATTTTTGTATAACTTCGGCAGCATCATTACTTAAAGAAAGCATAATATTTTCATGTGATTATATGGTATAATTCATTTACTCCACCCTGATTGTTGGAGTCTTAAACTGTGTCCATTTTTCATTGTTATAAATAATGCTAAAACAAATAGCCTTGTCTGCATCTCTGATTATCTCCTAGAAAAAATTTCTAGCAACAAAATGAATGAGTTACAGGGTGGGTGTGAGTTTTAGGGATCTCAAAACACACAACTAAACTACTCTCCTAATCATCACTGAGGCTGTCCCTCTTGACAAACCCTTATCGGGCACTGAGTTTTATTATTAAAAAAAGAAAAAATAAGCTCTGCCTATTTTGGCATTGAGGATGAGACCATGAGGTCAGGTTAAAAGGAAGAAATGCCATTTAGATAAGAAGGAGACTGAATCAGAGTATCAACATCTGATTTGCTATATTTAGGATTAAGTAAGAAAAAATAATGTTAGTAAGAACACTAAAGCCCAGTCTTCTAGCATCTAGGCACAGAAAAGATTGACTAAATGTACCAAAAGAAAGCATATTACCTAAATAGTTTATCCTTAATTGAAAGACTCATATTTTGGGCCAATTATGTGTAGTGTTTATATAAAAATCTAAATATGGTCGCTATAAAAGTTAGAGGGCATTTTAAATAAGTGAATGTTTACTTAAAGAGATACAGGAACTTCATTGTACTTTATCAGTACAATAAAGTGTGAAAACAAATTTCTGTAGAATGAAAAATAATATAAGAAGGGCTCCCATAAAAATAGTATTAGAAATCTATGATGAAAACTACAGTGCATTTTTAAAAGATTTATATTTTTGAGCTCATAGCAAGGAAAGGATGATGCACTCAAAGAGGGAGATTAATAATAACCAATTGTGGACTACAGTAGAAGAGCTAGTTAGCTGAGATTTTTTTTCTAATCTCTTTAACAATAAATATTCTTATCCAAGAATATTTTCCCTTAATAAATAAAATCAGTATATTTCTAAGTGAATACGAACTCAATCAAGTCTTCGATCTTCACATTCCACAACCCACGCTCCTAGGCCAAATCATTTAACCTATCTGTGAGTCCTCTCTCACCCCTCATATGTTAACAGTGAACAAATATTAATGTAATTTTACCTCTACAATACATCTTCCCCCAATCAATATCCTTACTACCCCTCACCCCCACCCACCACTTACAAAGTGTCTATAGAATTGGTAAAATTTTCTCTCTTTGGCTTGAGTCTACATTCCCATCTCACCTCTCAAATACAACCTAATTTGAAGTTACTTCATTTCTCAACTGTCCAATTTCCCGCCTCAGGGACATTGCCAAAAATATTCTCTCATCCTACTGTCAAAAGTATTTCCTTACTCTGGAATACCCT
>NW_006439568.1:1076245-1111877 GCF_000325575.1 Pteropus alecto | reverse complement strand
CCAAAAAGTCTTTGGAGGCTGAGGTCAAATCATGTACTTTCTTTATGAAGCTCTCTTAGACTTTTCAGTTGAAATTAACATTTCTCTGGCAATCTATGACCCTTTGAGATTAATTTGGGACAGTACTCTTACTTATCTCCCATCTGCGATTGCCAAAAAGCAAGAAAAATAACTATTTATCTTTATATTTAGTACCAGATATACTGTTGAAGGCCTTGCACATTGCACACATTCAACATATGTTGGCAGAATTGTTTTACTGAAAAAATTTTGTTCAACTTTTTAATCTTTAATGTGATGTGTCCCCACAACATAGTGATTTCAAAGAAGCCAAACCCTCCACGCTGATTCCATGTCTTGAATAATGTCGGCTTCTCCACAAACTGTGCCATTAACTACCTTTGTTCTTCTGTTTAATTCAAGATCAAGGACGTATGCAAGCAAAGAATTCCAACACGGATCCCTAAACCAAAATCCACAAGCATGACTAAGCTTTCCCTTAAAACTTCCCCAGGGCCTATGGACAAGCCTATTCACCACACTGGCTATGAGAAGCTACACATCGTAAGGACTGTCACTTCCAACACTTTCCTCCACATGGGAGGGAAAAGGTAAGTCACGCCAATGCACTGCCTGGATATATTCACCTACAGAAATACCTGCAAAGCTGAAATTACCACTATGGAAGGCCAAAGAGAAAGAATCACCTCTCCAGGAAAGGGTGAAACAGCAAACTGACAGATGGTTTATTCAGATGTTGCTGGACCTGGTGAATAGCATACTGAGAGAGTAGTACATTAACAATTATTTGACCTACATATGTGTAAATGCATACACACACAATCACAGGCCCCGACAAACCCCCCAAATCCTTCTAATTCCTCATCCCAGTTTTAATCCAACCCAAAATTAGACTATTTATCATTACCTTGAGATAGGACTGAAATCACTAGAACAGTACAAAAGTTTTCTGGTAAACCCAGAAGTAATCCTTCATTCCATATTTTGCTAAGAAGATGTGCTAGTGAGAATTCCTAATCTGCTTCAAGAAAGTCATATTAGTTCCATCAAAATGGCAGGACAATTAAAATCATATATAAGATCTAAAATTATGATTTCTTTATGAGCAGGAGAAAAAATAAGTGGTAATTTTTAGTTACAAGGAGGAAGGGAGCTACAAAAATAAATAATAGCCGAATATATCCTTTGTGTGGCCTACCTCACAATCACTGGTATAATGTACACACTTGACTTCTGGCACTTAGTCTTCTGTCCCATTTTTCTAGTAAGTTTCTCCCACTGTATACACCAGACCATGGAATCATATTGCTAGGTTTGTAAAGCAAACCATTTTAGATTGGTATTGCTGCTTTCTATAACAATCAGTGCATTTGAGAATCAAAGGTCACTAATATTGGGATCTTTTAGGAAGATATGAATCATTGTCCTGGGTGTTAAGAAAAATTATCATTTCATAGAACATCTCTTCCCTGAATCAATGCTATAGAAAAATCAGTTGATTCAACAAAAACTTGGCATCAGGAGACCCAAATTCCAACACTAACTTTTCACTCATTTGACAGAGCCTGGCATTCATCAGTTGAGGCTTTGAATTTTTCATATGTAAAACAGGAGAGCTGAAGAATTCTTCAGATCTCTTCCAGTTTTGATAACCCATGAGTATGTCCAATTACAGAATGCTGAATTCAACCAGTCATCTACAAGGCAGTAAGCTAAAGTAATTCTTTTCATGACACTGAAAACTCTCTCACTGAATCACGAAAAAGAAGTGCTGATAATTCAGTGTGGACAGAGTAACACAATGTTGTTTTAAGACAGGCATTTTTGACACAGAGATAGTTATAATTCAGGATAAGTGAGAAAAAGCTTCAATTGGAAGAAGAAAAAAAAAAAGAAGAACAAGATCCAATGTTCTCTGTGACTCTACACCGAGAACTGGAGGCAAGATCCTGGAAGAAATCCTCATGGCTAAGGACAGTGCTTTGGCAGAGCAGGCATGAAGGCTGCCATTCTTAATGAAGGAACTGCCATTCTCCACAATTGTCCAGTCAAACCTGCTTTGGTGAATTGATGCCACTGTACAAACACCCTGGCTCACTCCAATTTCAAGGAGGAGGAATAGGATCGGAAGCCTGGACAGCACTGAGCTACGTAAGCCAAAGAGAGGAATGATATACAGCAGTCCCAGCGGGCAAGTGGCAGAGAGAAATGGTGGGGAGGCCAGATGAATTAAAAGTCTGAAGTGGAAAAGTCTAAGTTAAAGGGAAGCAGTAAGAGAATAGTGGAAGGAAATAGACTACAAAAGGTGATGAAGCTGCGACACCAAAAATAATACAAGAAAGACTGTTCAGAGGGAAGTGCGTGGCATTAACAGGTGGATAGGGGAATGAGAAACACTGAGTAAGGAACTTAGCACTGTGACATAAGCAGGTAATGTTAAGTGAACAGAGGATGAGTGAATGAAGAAGAGAAGGGCTATTCAGTAAAGAGTAAGTGAGAAACTGTGCTAAGAGATGGCAAAGGTGTATGACAGGGTCAGGAAAAGCAGTTATGCTTGGAGACTTCGACACTGTTAATTATACTAATAGATAAAACACTAGACGTCCTATAGTGAAAACCAAACAGACTGAAAAGAAGTTTAAAACAGGAAAAACAAGCACCAATAATAATCTCAGAAAAACAAAATGCCCTGGAAATGTTTTACTTTGAAGAGGAGCACAAAATATGTTTTACATTAGAGATTCCAAAATTGTTTCCTCCTATGTCAGGGGATTTCCTAAAGTACATTCATGCCAAGTTCAAGAGCAAGCAACTAAAGGGAACAAGATTTCATACAAAGTATCAAAAAAAAAAAAAGTAAACGGAAGCAGCAGAAACCCATCTTTAAACAGTAATACAGTTCTAATTCCACAAAAAGAAAAATCTTTAAACTAACAAAGCCTATTTTAACAAAAGGATTACCAACAAAAACCATACTTATTTTAAGCAATATGTAATACAATGAAAATACATAAACAACTAAGAACTGGGAATACGATTTGTTTGGAGTTCAATAAAATGGTGTTGGGCCTAAAACACAACTAAAATATACTTATTTTATAAAACCATACTTATTTTAAGCAATATGTAATACAATGAAAATACATAAACAACTAAGAACTGGGAATACGATTTGTTTGGAGTTCAATAAAATGGTGTTGGGCCTAAAACACAACTAAAATATAAAGAATCCAGCCTCCTAAGCATAATCCCGTTTCTGCAGAAAGGTGGCCCCTCTGGATAATAAAAATAAAAAAGCTAACATAAAAATTCTAAGGTGACTTTATTTAAATTTTAAAAAAGCAGATAAAAAATTCAAATAAATGAAAACAAATCCAATATTTAACAAAATTTTTAATAATCAGATACTTGTATGCTGGAGTCTTTCCTCAGCTCTTCATTTATTTAGCTTTAGTGATTTCAGAACTAATCTCCTTGTACCTGTTTGAAATAAAGGGTAGGCATACCTTGTTTTATTGCATTTCACTTTATTATGCTACACAGATGTGTTTTTTTACAAATCAAAGGCAAGACCCTCCAATGGCAAACAGATTACGACTCACTTTATTGCAATATTTGCTTTATTGCAATGGTCTGCAACAGAACCAGCAATATCTCTGAGGTGTGCTTGTATCTGATTTTAACAGGAATGTGACTGATCTGATATATGACTGATAATTATGGACTAAGTAACAGAATAATTGATGTAAAACACAACTCTTTCTGGGGCATGTTTAAATTCCTTCTTCTGGGGACATGTGAATACAACTTGGGGTGGACTATGAATGTGGGGCAGGGGTCTACAGACTGTGGCCTGCAGGCCAAATTGAGCCTACTGTCCGTTCTTCAAAAGAAGAATACTTTGTGAGATGTGAAAGTCACATGATATTCAAATTTCATTGTCCACAGATAGTTTTACTGGAACACAGCCACACTGGTTTCTTTACATCTTTATTGTCTATGGTTGCTTTTTTGCTACAATGGCAGAGTCAAATAGTTGCAATAGTAACTAACCATCTGGCCAGCAAAGCCTAAAATATATACTATATGGTCTTTTACAAAAAAGTTTGCTGGCCTCTGGTCTCATGCAAAGTAGACTGACATGGAACTCAGGAACAAGAGCTTAAGAAAAAGTTAAACTACTAAATTTTAAAAGTAATACTAGTAATTTAAGAACTTAATTAAGAATTCTATAAAATCTGATGAAAATGGGGAAACTATATTTCAAGCTACTTGTGATACATTTAATAAAATGTATAATTCTATGAGTGCACTAGAGTGTTACAATTAAAAAACATCATGTAAGAACAAGTCAAAGGATTTATGCCACAAAATAATGTAATGTGTTACTGTCGAATCTGAGGGGGTAAACAGATGTAATTCCAGGCCTTCCAAATTCCTGATATTTTTCAAGAGGTTCATGGACATTTAGAAAAATTACAGAACTACTGTACATGTGATTTGGAGAAAGATGTATAAATTTGTACCTTAAACTTTCATAACTGTTGTCGAGCCGCTTGTTTAATCATTTGCAAGAATCATGGAAATTGTATACAGTAAAATAAAAACAGCCTATGAAGGTTATCCGTGGGTCCGTATGTTACAGAACGCTGACTAATAACGTAGTGCTCACTGTCTCTCCATTTTCCTTCCTCTCACCTTTAAAACTTTATCCTGCTTGTTTTATGCCTGCCCCTGAACATGTGCCTTACAATAATATTATTTGCATTTTGATTGACCCACATCAGTGTATAAATCCCATAATGTAAGCAGTTTTTCCCTTTAATTTCATTACAATGTCTAAAATAGGGCCAAGGACAAGAGCTCAATAAATGATTTCGAAAATGACATGCCCTAAAGTTGATGCTTTGTTGCGTGTTATCAACATCTACTGTAAATATTCCAGGTCTGAGTTTTATGTAGAGGAAATGCTTTATAACATCTACTATGCACAGCTGCCTATAGGCAAAATCAGTACTGTAAAGGCCTAACTTTGGTGTGAGAAAGGGAAAAAGAACACAAAAACCTGAGTTATTCAGGTTTAAAGAAAAAATCCAAGGTGTTCCCTTACTTCGTCATTTCCAGAAGGAATTCAGTATAGATAAACCAATATGATTCGAAGGAGATACTATAAAATGATATTCCCCCAAAAAGTGCAATGCTCATTTCAGCAATTCCTAACAAAATGTCAATCACATTGATTCTACATGACAAGAGCTGTCACCTGTAGGAATTATCAGCTCATTTACAAAGCAAACGTCTGAAGTCCCCTTTCAAAACATAATTTATAAAACTAAATCCAAATATAGTTACAATAAAATGTTAGTAGACACAGTTGTACAAGGATTTCTACTGTATTTTTGAAAGAGAAAAGCAGCATCTGCCAAATCTGTTAAAAGCCTATGCAGAATTTTAACAACTCTTCCAGTGGACCCATTTTCTTTAGATGTGGAAATTCTATACTGAAGTCTTTAAGATGTGGCTATGAAATCTTAACGATTAGTTACTTAATAAACGAATACTTAATGAGTGCCTTCTATGTATCCAGATACTACTCTGGGTCCCGAGGATACAGCAAAGAACAAGATAAACAAATCCCTGGTCACATGGAGCTTACATTCTAGTGTGAGGAGACCATAACAATTTCACAAGGAAAAAACAATTGGTGATAAGTGCTCTGCTGAGAATTACCATAATGAGATAATGTAAAAGAACAACTGGATGACTACACTCAACTAGCAGACCAGGAGGTGCTTCTCTATTGGTGATGTTTGAATTGAAGTATTAATGTTAAGAAAAGGCTAGTCATTTGAAATTCAGAAGGAGAGCTCAGAAAGGAAAAGAAACAGCTATTGCAAAAGGCTAAAAGGAATGAGCTTGGCCTGTTGAGAGACAGAATTAAGGCCAATGTGGCTGGGACAGTGTAAACCAGAGAGGAGTAAGTAGTAGAAGGTTTGACAGATAACTAGCCATGGCAAGTAACCTGGATTTTATTCTGTGTGTCAGGGGGAAGCTACTGGAGAGTTTAAGCAGGCCTGTGAGTCCAATTTCTATTCTAAAAGGATCACTCTGGCTACTTATTGAAGAGCAGTCCAGACGGGGACAAGACGGAAACTGGGAGCCCTATTAGAAGCTTACTGCCATGGATAAGGAAACAGAGGATGACAGCATGTGCTCTGATGGAGTTAACAAAGAAGAAAAATTGTGGGGGGTGGGAGGTGTGGAAGTTTTAGGATATGTTTTGGGGTAGAGACAAGCTTTGATAGATCAAATGTAAGGAGTGAAGGAAATAAACAAATGAATAAATTAGATATTCCTAGGCCTGCCTGTTTGTGAAACTGAATAGTTGGCGATTTAATTTACTGAGATAAGAAAGTTTGGAGGAAAAGCAGACTTGAGAATAATTCAGTAGTTGGGTCTCATTTACATTAGATGTCCATGAAATAAGTGAAGACTTCAAAAAGACAGCCAAGTATGTGAGCCTTGTGCTCTATCATCAAGTTTGAGTTCCTGGCAAAGAGATGGTTATAAAAGTCTAATGGTACAACCTGCTTATTTGTATCAATGTTCTTTAGAAGGGTAAACTTTGGAAGACTAAGAGTTCATAGACATAGGAGTACAATGATGTATATAAACAAGGGTTTATAAGCTATGAGTCTCTTTAAATAGATAACTGTTATTTTAGAGATGAGACTCTTACCACTGATAATTAGAATAATTTATTATCTATGAGAAATTTAAATACAGGTTGGTTTCAGATTGCCTGCCTATGAATGACAGCCTCCCCACTTACCAACTGAATAATATTGGGCAAATCACTTAACCATTTAGTACCTCATTATCCTTGCCCTAGAAAATAGGGATAACAATAGTTAACTACCTTATGGTGTACTTAAGAAGATTAAATGAGCTAGTACATGTAAAGCAATCAAAACAGTATCTGTCACATAGTAGGCACTCAAATGCAAGTTAGTATTATTATCTGCAGTCTCCCACACTATACACAGAAGTGTCTTCACACTTCAGTTTTCTAGATGCTTGGTAAGAGATGGCATTGAGAATTTAGAACGAACTAGGGAAGCATATAAAAAATCCTCCCAGAAGAAGTGGAGGCTAAGAGTTTTGCAGATTGCTAAAATCATCCTCTTTAAAAGTAAGCCATACGTTTGCCAGTCATTCCTAAATCTGTATCTCCAGCCCTGACCCAACCCTGGAGCTCCATACCTAGCTGCCTACTAGACACTTGACTTGGTAATTTAATAGACATGCTAGTGGAATTAAAAAGGGGAAACAATCAGTGTCCTCTTCAGTCAGTGAATGATCAAGTGATCATCTCCAACTGCAGAAACTCTTGACTCTGCTCCATAAGCCACGAAATCTATGCAGTGAATGACATTCTCTGTTTTCAGCTTCACACTGAGAGAGTCAAAAACAAGAAATCTCAGGCATTGTATCTGCTCATTTTAGCATTGTTTTGCAATCATGATTCTACTGCATGTATTGTTTACAACAAATCAGTTCAAATAATTTCTTAAGGTATGCAGAGAATAAGAAAATAGTGAAATAAGGTGAAATAAAATATTAGATGTCATTAAATGACTGACTCCTAGGCTTTGTTGCCTGAAGCAGACTGGACTGCACACTCCTCAACAGAGACAACTCTCAGCTGTCTTATCCTGGGCCATGACTCCATTCACTACTGATGATGTCACCAGTAGGGTAATCAGACATCTCAGGTAAACCAGGACAGTCCTAGCGAAATTCTAAACAGCATGGCCTTCCACTCTCAAGTGTCTAGATTGGATGACTAATTATATGTCTACTTATGTATATGATCACCAAGAGCTGTACAGCATCTTGCATGTATGCATGTGTTTATTCATTCAGCTAATTATCTACCAAACACTAACCAAATGCCGGGTCTCATGTTGGGCTCTAGTACAATTCAGGATTCTAATATAAAAGGACAGGTCTTGAAGAGCCATAAGATGCATGCAAAAGGGGTCATATGTTGATCAAGAGCTTCAGTAAGAGTCTCTGAGTTACATCCCACATGTAAGAAGACATGAGAACAGCAAAAACATAGTATATTCCTTAGACACAGGATACATTAGACAGGTGTTATATACAGTGTAAAACTAACAGATATTTGTTGAATAAATGACTTAAAATGCTCCATTGTATTGTGACCACAGGTAGGAACTGGGAGCAGGTGATAAGATGTTTATTTTTATAGGCAAGTAGCAAAATACACAATAGGAATAAAAGCATCACTACAACTATCTTTTCTGAGTTAAGGCACTATTTCTCCTTTGCCCTTCAAAACAAAACATGATTCACACATTTTAGGCTGATCTTTCCCTTTAATGTAGGAAGAATCAGCAAATGTGAATTGGTTCAACTGTGATTTCTTCTAAAAAAGAATGTTATACAGATTAGTTAGAGAAATTACCGGTAATCAGTAAAGCAGATCTCAAGGAAGCTTGCTTATATGCTCACTTTACCTAAAAATAGTTTAACAAAGCAAAGGCCTCTGACAAATTTAATGTTAGCGATTTTCAAAGCTTAGTCTTACAGCAAGAAGAAACCTAAGAAGTAAGGTGATCCTGTGGACGCCAACAGATTATCTTGATGGGGATCCTGGCAATTTAGATGAAGGAGGCCATAGCACTTTAAAGTTCTACTAGATTAAATGTTTCGAACTTTTGAACTTAAAAAGATAATCTCTAAGGACCCCTCATTTTTACTGATCAAGATACTGAGGCCCACAGAAGCCATGTAGTAACTGTGGGAAAAGTGTGATTTAGAAAGTCAGGCACACTTGACTAACCTCCTCCCAGACCTCTTCCTTGCTGTGTGTTAAGAATATTACTTTTCTCAGTTTCTCATCTATAGAAATGAAGATAACACTTAGCTTGTAAAGATGTTACAGATGAAATAAATTTGTATTTATGAAAACATCTACCACATAATAGATACTCAATACACACTGATTTCCCTCCTGCCAAAGGGAAACTAAGTTGAGAGACACAAAGCTGGTGAGGGACAGGAGACAGGACTAGAACTAAGAATCAGGATCCCCTTCACCACTCAAAAAAAAATTCATTTATTTCTTAAATGGCCTCTCTCCTTGAATCATACCATAAAATACAGAGTTTAATGCCTGAGTTATAGGGAGAGGGATAATTAAAGTAAATATGAGTCACCAAAGCCTACAAAGACAAACATATGTGCCCTTAAGTACAGAGATACATTTGTTAGAAACAAAGTTGCAAAAGGGTCAGGAAGTTTAATCAAGAAAGTATGACATTGGCTATCTTTTTAAAAATGACATTTAAGGGGTCAAATACGTGGTGGCAGAAAGAAATCTAACTATGGGAGGTGAACACACAATGTAAATATATATGACTTACTGGATTTTGTTAACCAATGTCACCAGAAAACAAATAAATAACTAAGGGAAGAAAAAGAAAATAGAAATTGTAGCCAATTTGAAAAAATAAAAGAAAATAAAAAGTAGTCATCAAAAAATAAAATAAATAAGTAAGTAAGTAAATAAAACAAAAATGACATCTGCTCAGCTTGTACCTGAAGGCTGCCCTTGTGGAAACAATGTTATAGTAGAACTGTGTTGTCTTTAATGACTATTTCACAACTCATATTTCAAGATTAATGTTTGCGGCAAATATTTATCAAGTGTCGATCATGTGCAAGACCCTTTGGACTATACAGACATGAATCAGACTTTGGCTTTGTCCTAAAAAACGCTAGTGGAGAAGAGAGGCAGACTTTGAAGAGTGAGAAAGAATATAATTGTATATTAAGCCTTATGGTACTTGAAAAGGAAAGTTCAAGGCCAGACCTATGGTGAGGGGTTACTTAATGCTATCTACTCAAAGGTAAAATGTCCACTACATTGACAGTGGGTACACATAGTAAACACTTTTGTGTTAACTGAATTCTAGTTTGTTACTGACACCAACTAGTTACGTGCACTTGTCAAATTACTTAAGTTACTTGACATCTTTAGGTCTCATGTTCCTCATCACTAAAATGGGTGTTTCAAATGGATGATGGCTATCTAAACCTCCTTTAGGCTGTAATAGTCCAAATTACATGATGATGATGACGAGGACAGCAAGAAAAATTATAGTTTATATTCACCACACACATTATGTGCCACACTGTGCTAAAGTGCATCATTTACATTATCTTTATTTAATCTTCACAACCTTATGAAATTAGTATTATTATTATCCCTATTTTACAGATGAGAGGCTGGGAAAGCGAAACAATATTAGAGGGCTGGTGTTGCGATTTGAACAGAACAGTCTGAACCTCATCCAAGAGTTATTCTTAACCACTAAGCCCAAACTGTCTTCACGAAAACTGTCTTATCCATTGAGAAATAAGGAAAACAAAAACAACTTGGAAAAGGGTCCTTCCCGACTAGCGGGCATGTCTGAATGAACGTCATACTTGTCTGTTTCACGTGTTAGTAAGTCTCTAGCGCCGCCTCCCCGGCGATGCTCGCGCACTCCTACACCAGTGCGCACCACAGCTGGACTGAACGGGTGACCCGCAGAGGCGGGCCGTGGCTGAGGCGCACGGAAGGGCTAGGGGCGGGGGGAAGGCGGGGAGGCCCCGCAGGAGCGCGCGCAGAGCGTGTACCTGAGCTGCTGGCTGCTCTTGCCGGCTGGTTCTCCCACCAGTCATCTCCAAGATCGTCTGCCATCACCACGCAAGACTCGACGTGGGCGGACCGCTAAGGAAAAGACGACCGTGGCCGGGACTCGCGCTGTCTCAGCCCGGGGTGGGACTTGCAGCACGCGGAGCCTCTCGTCGGACAGCGTCGCCTCCGCCCCGCAGCGCTGGCGTCAGAACTTCCGCCCCGCCTCCCCGGCAGCCGCGCGCAGCTCATCGCAGTTTCCACACTTGTGCTGCTGGGCAGGCTCGGTATGGAGACTCAAACTAAATCTTCACGAAAGCACAAAGTCAGGAAGTCACATAAGCAAGCAAACAAACAAGATTATTATCTTTTTAAATAAGTTATTTTAAAACTTCACGTTTAGGTTTTATTTCTGCCGAAAGATATTGTCGAAAATGTGAAACAGGATGCTAAGACAATTTTTCTCCGTTCAGTTTCAAAGTACTAGAGCCGCGGGACAAGACCCGAGCACGTGGGAGAGTTTTCGTTTGTGTATCAGTGTTTGGGCGTCCTTGGGTTTGTACAGTTTGCTCTTATAAAACGTGCACAAGAGCTCATGGCCCTGAGTAGGCCTCTACTGCTCTTTTTATACGATACGAAGCAGACGTGGAATATTTAATTCTAGACTCTCCGGGCAACTTGGGTCCAAAAAGAATTAAATATTCCACGCCCGCTTCGGTTGTGTTCTCCCATTCCACTCCCGGTTTTGTGAAACAAGAGAAGAGAGCCCACTGCTGTCTGACTATAGGTAAGAGAGCTGCAGTGCTTCTTGTCTTCCCAAGGAGAAGTGGCAAAGATAGGCAAGGATGGCGCCAGGGGCTGGGCCCGACTGTAAAGTAAGTGTGGACGTTATTATTAGGACAATCTTGGTCCACAGTGGCAAAAAACGAAAAAGTCATAGGAAAAAAAAGTGTTAAATACACGATGTACCTGGCACTATGCCTGGAGTAGTGATTTAAAGATGTGTAGGATGTGAGTCAGCCTTCCAGATGTCTCCAACTTTTAGTCAAGTCTAAACTGGTAGGGTATATCCTCAGAAATGACAAAGACCTCTGAAGAGGATGTGAAAAATTACCCCAAACTCACTCTCTCGCCTTTTTAGGGATTGGAATTGCATCTTTTATTTACTACTGTGGCTCCAGGACAAGGATAGTACCTGGCCAGAGAAGACCCTGAAAATATATTGACTGCCTAACTGAATTTGAACCCCCTTTATTCTGATTGTTTACTCACCCAACAGCCTTCTGAAAATTCAGTTTGTTTCCCAAATCAGCTTGCTTTCTGGCAACAGATGTCAAGGGTCAGAAAACTAAGGCCCCTGGCCAAATGCTACCCATGGCCTCTTTTGTCATGTGAGCCAAGAATAATTTTACATTTTCAAAGTATTGTAAAAAAGAAAAAAGAAAAATAACCAAAGCCAAAAAGAAAAAAAAAAAAAAAAGGGCAACAGAGATTGTATGTGGCCCTCATGTATTTACTATATGGTCCTTTACAGAAAAAATTTGCTGACCTCAGATTATATTGACTAGCTAACCTAATTGTACATTCGTTTAACTATTCTATTTATCATTGAATTGACGTCCTAGTTTATAAATCAGTCCGTTGTAAAATCCTGCACCCGAGTATCTGATCACCTTTCTAACATGCAGATACTCAGGCTGCGACAGGTTCTTATCTGCTCCCTCTTCCTATATAGTATCTGAATGAGTGTTGTGAGAGTTTAGAGGAGGAAGCATTTATTTCCAGTGGGGTGAACTGAGATGCTTTCATAAACGAGATGGTACTTGAACCTGACCTTGATAATGGATTTTGATTGGGGTGTTTTGGACAATTGGCATGTTTGGATGACTCCTGACATTTCTTCCAAATCCATGCCCTAATCTTGAACATCAGACCAAGAATTCTGGATATTACTCTTCATTATATACAAAGGATATGATGGAAGTTTTGTTTTAGAAAAGCTAAATTGGTGTTACTGTGCAGGGTAGATAATAAATTTGACTAGAATTTTCAGGTGTGCTGAGATACTGACTCCCTCACTCTCTGGAGCAGGCAGAGTCCCCGGGCCCATTGCTTCATGTTGAGGGTAGCCTCATCTCTTCACTCCAGTGTTGTACAAATATTGCCATTTTCTGTGGATACTATGATGCAAAAGATTGGGAAGGACTGGATTAGAGGGAGGGAAAAAAATTTGAAGGCTGTTTTGTGAAGGCTCACCATACAATGAAAAGAGCTTAATGAGGGCAGGGGTTCTTAGTCCATGAACACAGTCTATAAATGTACTTCAGGAAGTCCATAAACCCCTGGTAATATATTCAGAGTTTTGCATCAGAAGGGCAATGATAATAACAATAACAGGAACAAAATTTTCCAGGTACCTCTTGAAGCACTTCATATCTTAATTCTAATCATCATAACTTCATGAGGCAATGTGCTGAATTGGATGTTTTCCATTTAACACTCTCAATTTTTCTGTGCCCTAGAAGGCTGGTGTAAATGTACCTGAGCTTTGGTTTCAGAATTGAGTTCAGCAAATTGGAGGCATCAGTAAGAAATCAAAGAGTGAGAGAAAAGCGACACCCAATGTGTTCTCTTCTTAAGGCTGAGACTAGGGTGAGGTAAGCAGAGGCCTAGGGTGCAAAATTTAAGGAGGCACTCACTCTTGGGCTGGCACTTACACAAACTTGAGAGTGCATGCCTCCTTAAATGTTGTGCTGGAGGTGCCTGCTTGCCTCACCCTAGTCCTCGCCCTCATCCCTCTAGGCCACAGGCCTTTGCTCTATTACTAGCCCTGGGGTACTGCACCATCCCTTACACTACCACATCTTCATAGTCTGTTTACTAAATTCTTTTCAATTATCCAGTTTAAGGTGGTTATTTTTTTCCCTGCAAGGACCCTAACTGATACAGCCACTGCCTTAGTTTGGGTTCCCCTAAAAGGAGAACCTATGACAAGGGATGATGCAGGCAGTTTTTTGAGGAGGCATTGGGGGAGGCAAGGAACAGGAATAAAGGTAGGGAGAATAAGACAAGAAAAGAGGGATGAATATTAAACTGGTTATTGGTATAGGCAATAACTAGCTTTTTATTCTGCTGGAAACCCTCTAAGAAATGATGTAGACAAAGCCTGAGAATTATCCTCAGGAAGAAGGAGGCTGGGGCATTCATCCACTGACTGCCAGGGTCATCATTGTTTCCTGGAGCTCAGGGGCCCTGGACCCCTGGGACCTGTTGTCCTGGGTCCGTCTTGACATCTGCATTCCTCATGTCAGCTCCACACCTGGGTCTCTGGACTCCAGGACCCACCTCTCCTTCTTCTCTATTTCCTTAGAATCAGTCAGTGGCCATGTTGTCTTTGGGGGCCCAGCCTGCACTGAGAAGCAGGACATCTGGAGACTTGAAGGCTGTAGCGATGGGGGAAGGGGAGAGGCCTCCATGCCTCCTTTCTTCTTCCCTCCCTCAGTGCCTAGCAGAAAGTTCCCAATAAATGGTCAGAACAACGACAAAAAAGTGATGTGGACAACTGTAAACTTAAATGGTTGAGAATTGTCCGAAGGGATTTGGATTTCCAGCTATTCCTAGGCTATGCTGCAGTGGGAGAAAGCCCTGAGGCAGAAGAGCAGAGCTACTCACCTCAGCCTGCTCGAGGTGGGATGCTAGCAGCTGACAGAAATTGCTTCCATGCTGGACTGATTCCAAAGTGGACTGAGGGGTAAAAAAGCATCTGCTCCAGGTTTGTACTATTATTCTCTCTATTTTATAGGTGGTGAAACTAAGGCACAGGGAAGTAACTGGCTATAGTCACCCATCTGGTAGGTGGTTTCCTATCTGCCCATGGTTTTCACAACACTCCCTTTTCATTGTATGGCAAGCCTCACAAAGTGGTCTGTGACCCAAAAATGATCCACACCCATATGACATTGTTCAGGAGACCCTTATTTTCTGCAACGAAAGGCTATATACTGTACTTTCAGTTCAGCCCAGAATTTTATCAAAAGGGTGGCAGAGCTATAGAGATCGAATGCACAGACATGCTTCTTGTGCTAAAGCCAAGTCTTAAAAGGGAAGAAACTGTGAGACTGAGATGGGGACATTTGGATAGATGTGCCTGAGTTCCCTGAACCCCCAGATTCCTGAGCCTTCTGGCCTGACAGAACGGTTCCTTCTCTCTTGCTCGAGGAAAGCAGACTCCCATTACTTGGAGACCATTCAAGGCCTCACCTTAGTCAGTTGCCTCACAGGATATTTACGCTCTCCTCTCCCCTTGTTGCTTCTTCACCAATAACTAGGAGTAGATCTCAGTATAGACAGTGTGGAAAGTACAGTCCCTACTATAGAAGATAATTATTTATTCACAAGAAAAGCCACATATATATACAGAAACCAAAAATTTCATAAGATAATGGATCTTGAGAGTAGTAGACCAGCAATGTGTAAAGCCGGATAGGAGAGGTTGTTGATATAGGGACACTCCCCAGTGGCTGGTGATTTAATGTCCAGCAAGTCTTGTGAGGACAGCAACAGGAAGCTTGGACACAATGGTAATCTCCAGTAGGTGAAATGAGGATATCAGAACTGTCGGGGCGAATTATTAAGGAAGGGTCAGGAGGCTCAGAGGATTGAACTTTTTAGAGTGGATTTATGTGAGACCAGAGAACTTGCCAGCTGACTGTGATCTGTGGGAGGGCCCAGAGGGTAATCCTTTCACTAAAGCGATAAGATTGTAGTAGTGAGTAGGTATTGACTTAGTTGAAGGGCTCATTGGTGACTGTCCTGTGTAGCCCAGAGATGGCAGTAGGAGATGCCCTAGGATCAATGAATATGATAGAATTCCAGAATAGCAAAAGCAGTTTGCAACACTTAACCATCAGAAGCAAAGAGAATGTAATTACCAGGCAGGGATCATTGACATGTAGGGGATCTGTGGTGTTCCACAGACCATGGTGTTTCTAGGGGTAAGATAGAGCGGAAGCTAAGGAGGGTATTGACTGATTTACATAACAATAGAAACAACACAAACAAGAACTGTTAAGCAGGTGTCAAATGCCAAATGGAAAAGCATGATCTCTGGACCCATTTGCTGATATGAGTTCTCAAACCCAGAGCCATAACTTAAAGGGAATATGGGTTCCCCTGAGGGAGTTCTCTGCAACACCACCAGTATATACAGTACATACTTATACCTCTCTGTCAGAACCAAGGCCATTTTTTTAGAGTTGTTGTACATTGGGGAAATGGAAGATGTCTTACTCTTTTAAGGTTGTTGGACATAGGGTGATCTACATTAATGCAGGAAATTCGAGCTGCCACCATAACTTCCCATTAGAGTGGAGCATACAGGGATCGGGTGATAGAGTCCTGGCCCAAATCTGTTAGCTCCAACGGATCCATCAATTTATGGTCATTCCTTCAGTCGCTGAGGGCATAATTGAGATGGACATACTTAGCAGCTGGTAGAACCATCACGTTGATCCTCTGACCTATAAAGTAAGAATGATTAGGGTAGGGAGGGCCAAATGGAAGCCCCTAAAACTGCCTCCTCCGCTCTACTCCATGGCAAAGATGGTAAATCATAAACACAATCTCACTCCAGTGGAGTTGTAGAGATTAACATCAACCTAAAAGACTTGAAGGCTGCAGATGGTTTGGTTTACCAATATGGTCCCTCCAAAACCAGATAGACCATGGCAAATGATGTGGACAACTGTAAACTTAAATGGAATCATCAATCATAGAGGCTGTAGCAGATGTTGTATCTTTGATTGAACCAATCAACACAGCCTCTAACACTTGCTGTGTGATTTTGATCTGGCAAATGTGTGCTATTTATATTTAATTTCTATCAGGAAAAGAAGATTAAAATCAGTTTGCATACACTTGGGAAGATTCAGTTCATATTCACTCAAAGCTGTGAATGCTTTCCTATGAACATTCTCAGGGCTGGTTAACTCTCCTGCTCCTTGTCATGATACAGTTCAAAAGAACTTTGATTATCTGACTCTTCTTCAAAACATCATACTGATCTATTTTATTGATTGCATAGTATTAATTGGATCTGGGAAGCAGGAAATGGCAAGGGCTCTTGGTGCCCTAGTAAAATACATGCATGCCAAAGGGTGAAAGATAAATTATCAATGTTCAGGGACCTGCAATGATGATTATATTTTTAGGAGTTTAGATATCTGAGGAGTGCCTGTGTATCCCCTTTAAGGTAAAGGAAAAGTTATTGCATTTTTCAGCTCCCACCACTAAGAAATTGAGAAAGTATTTGGTGCACCTCTTTGGACTGTGCAGTATGCCATACTTGGAAATACTTCTCTGACCGGTTATCATGTGAGTCAAAAGACTGCCAGTTTTGAGTGGGGTCAAGAGAAGAGTGGGCTTGGCAGCATGTCCCAGATGTGATACAAGCTGCTTTTCCGCTCACTTCATAATAATGTCATAGATCCCAAGATGCCAGGTGGTAGGTAATGATGCTGGGTGGAATCTGGCAGCAGAATTGTAGCATAAATTCCCAGGTTTCCTGGGTAGGCCAGGCTTTCCACAGCTAAACCATTCAGAAAGCACCTACCAGCATGATAATGAGCTCCAGCAGAAACTGATCATTTGACTAGGGAACATCAAATGATTATATGACCAGAGCTCCCCCTCAGGATGTGGATTTTGTAAGGTCAGGTGTGTACAGCAAGAGTCCACTGAACAATTGAAATGGTGCCCATGAGATCACATCTAAACAGGTCCAGAAGTTGTCAAGTTGAACAGATGACCCAGATCTCCATGTCTGTTGTATTTCTCAGCTCACACCTATGGCTTGAGGTGTTCTCTATGACCAGCTGATGACAGAGGAAAATGCTCAAGACTCAAGACTAGTTCAGGCTTGGTATGTTGGTAGAGCTGAAAATGGACTGCTATTGCATTACAGTCCCACAAGGGAGGGGCCCTATAGGACAGTGGTGAGGAGAATCCTCCCAGTTGGCAGAGCTTCAAAACATACATTTAGTCATCACCTTTAAATGGAGAGAGAAGTAGTCTGAGATATATAAAAGCATAGTCTTGAGCAATAGTGAATGGTGTGTCTGAGTGGGTCAAGGGCCTGTAAGATATAATAGCAAATCTGGGAAGAGGCATGTGGCAGGACCTAAGAGATGGGGCAAAGGTATGTGGATCTTCTGTCCCAATTCTAGATCCACTAGAGATCATCTACCACAGATGAGGCATTGAACAACCAGATGGACATATGGCAGACTGTGTTTTCCAAAGGTGGTCACCAGTATAGCCTATCCTTCATATTTTTTTTATAATGTGACCTTGGCACTCCTCTCGTTGTATGATGAAGTCTACGTTCTTTCTTCTTGAACCTGGGCAAAGCTTTATCACCTCAACCAATAGAATATGGTAGAAAAGACGTTCTGTGAATTCTGAGGCTAGATCTTAAAAATTCAGTGCATTTCCACTTGCTACCTCGGGGTTATCACTTGGAGCCTGGGCATCATGCCTTTGAGTACCCCACACAGAGGAATGACATGGAAAGAACATATGTAGGTGTTCCGGCCCACAGCCCAGCTGAGGTGTCTGCTGACAACCGGCATCAACAGCTAGTTCTGTAATTGAAGACACCTCCAGATGATTCTAGCCCCCAATTGTTGATTCACCCCCAACTGTGGTCTCAGATATCTTGGAGTAGAGAGAAACCGTCTCCACTATGCCCTATCCGAATTCCTGACCTGCTGAATTTCATGTAAGAAAAAACCTGCTTGTGGAACTGCCGTTTCTCCTCTGGCCGTGAGAGGGAGCACTTGTTCCGTAGGGACATGCCAGTTGCTAAAACCATGCTCACTCCCATTCTAACTAAGGCTGGTGCTCTGCCTAGAGTGGCAATGAATTTTCCCCCTCTCCTCTCAGGGCCTGGTGAGGTCAGGGGCCTGAAGTAAAACTTACTTTTTTAATTCTATTTTTAATTTTTTGAGGAACCACCATAGTGTTTTTCATAGTGGTTGCCCAATTTTAGATTTCCACCAGCAGAACACAAGGGTTCCAATTTCTCCATATCCTTGCTAACACTTATTTTCTGCATTTTTTTTTAAATAGTAATCATCGTAATGGGTGTGAGGGGGCCCTTATAGTTTTTAAAGTCATATACATCTGCCTTCATATTTCCTAAGGGATAGGAGTATCATCATATCTGTCAATAGGGTCTTCTGGTAGCTGGCTGTTTCTATTGTCTCTGGTAAGGACAATAACTAAATAACTGAGAACTTGGTCACCGCTCTCTCTTTTGAGGCAAGCTAGTATTCTGAACCCTCATTGACAGCTGTTTGCTTTTTATAGACAGCCAAGAAATTTTACCTCCTACCTTGAAGCAATATGGTGTAATAGCTCAAAGCGTGGACTATGAAGCCAGAGTCTGGCATTGTCATTTATTAAATCTTGGAAAAGTTACTTAGTTTCTTCAGCTTATAAGAGAGTTATGAGGAGTAATAAGTGAATACATAAAAACACTTAAAGCAATTTCTGGTGCATGGTTGACAGTAGATGGTAGTAATTGTTATCACTTCATCCCATACCCAACTATACCATCCACACTTCCAACTGCTATAGAAGGTAGGTAGTTCCTATGATCACTTACTATTTTACAGGTGTGAAGCTGAAGTTTAGAGAGGTTAAGTAATTGACTCAAGCTGACACAGCTCGTAAATAGAGGCAGTAAGATTTGTTTTCTGAGTCTGACCCCAGAGCCTTCTCCTAACATGACTCTGGTTTGGCAGAACAAATGACATTGACGGAATTGTCTTTGGCGAGGAAAGGCAACTATTATTAGTAGTAGGCAACTGGAGACTGGTCATTGTTCCATTAACTTTCCCTATTGTGTCTCTCATCCCAGGAATGGAGAGCAGATGTGAACATTGCTGCCAGCCACTCACTTGTCAGATGAGAACTGAGTTGACCATGCTCATTACAAAATTAATTTTTAGGTCTTGGTGGATTTAACAAGGAATGTGAAATGTAAGTCTCCACAGAATTTATAAACTTTAATTTAGAAGTGCTTTTGATTCTAATAAAAATCTATTTTTACTTGCAGTTAGATAGCAAAGAAAAAAAATCTCTGTAAAGGTTCCGGATGCCTCAAAGGAAAATTTGATTAGATGATCCTATGTTTCAGTAACACACATGAGAAACTTCTGAACAACTTGTTAAAATCGGATGTTGTGCCCCACTTTTGATTTAAATTCCATTACACTTTTCTCCAGGAATTAGCAAAAAAAATTCTAATAATAAAAATTGTTAGCCGCTATTGTACATCATAAGGAATAACTTGTTTGAGTTTATTCTGACACAAATATTAGTTACAAAAATGAAAGAAAATATCAGAAATTCTGATTAACTCTGTTAAAAAAAAAAAAAAGATAATCCTAAGGCTTACCTCATAGATATTTTTTTTCTTCATGATATAGAATGAGCATGAAGATATGCATTTTTAGTTACAAGGACTATTAAGGAGAAAAACATTCCTGAAATATAGTAAAAAAAAAAAATTGATTTACACTCTATTGGCCCTGTGTATTCAGAATTAATTATAATTCTATATGGATTGGGATGACATTTACCTTCTCTGTATCTATGATGAAAGGATTTATTAATTAAACTCATGCAGTAGTAAAGGAGGAAAATTTAAAGCAGTTTAATGATTTTTGTCTGCAAATAGTGCTACTAATTTCATGCCCGTCTTTTTTCTCCCTCTTATTACAGAGACTACTGGTCTCTCTCAGGGCTCATGACTCCACCTGTGGTCTTCTTACCAAATGCTCATCTGGAGCACAGGCACCTCCCACCGTCAGGTCAAATCCTACAAGGCTCTACATAAACTGAGTGTCTTCTCCTTTCCCTGCCTGGAGCAGGCCTTACTGGTAGGCTACCCATGTCTGTCAGTGGTACCAGCCCTGTCTTCCAAGAGTATCAGTGTGAAGAAACCACCTGCACATCAAGCTTCCTTCTCTCTCAGAAGGCCAGTCTGGGATTGTCCCCGAGTTCATTTCAGTCTTGCAACTCTCTCTTCAGTTATCCATTCTTCATTCCATTTCCTAGCCCTTGAAACAGCTCCACTGTTTTGCAGTCCTTAAACCCTGACATCTGGCCGGACATCTGATTCTCACTCTCGAAGCTTGGTTGGGGCCCTTCAGCAACAACCCCTCATCCTATTCCTGGAGTGTACTTGTTCAGATCTCCTCATTGGTTTTACTACTTGTATCTTACCTTCTCCAAGGAATCATCAAATTAATTTTTTCTAAAATACTTTCTTACCATTTTCCTTCTTAAGAATCTATAATGTCTTATTGCATATTAGTTAAAATACAAATGTCTCTTCTCTATATGTAAACCCTGCATCACTTGACCCTCCTTTGGTCATTAAATCAGTAAATCGGTTTCATTTACTAGTCCCTGAGTAGATCAGAAGATCTAATTAGGCCATTTCTCTTATCTCAGCCTCCCCACCCCGGGACACACAAAGAGTTTCCTTCTCTCTGTCTATTAGAGGAGATGCTATTTCTTTGGGGATGCCCTGTGTTCCATCGATCTAAATTCTGTCAAATTAAAGATGATTTCTTTAAAAATCATCTCCGAAAAAACCATCTGAGACTAAGTTTATTCCCACAGTGAGGTTCTAAATAATCTTTGAATATATAATATTCTGTATATTCTTGGAATCCCAGAGCTGGATTCATTCACACTTCACATCAAGTTTAGCACTGCCTCCCACAGCTACCTTGAGAGATTCATTCTTCCCTCAAACCTGGTACTGGACAGGTTGTGGTACAAAGATGAAACAACAACGTGTCTGTTCTCAAGAAGCTTATACTCTCTCTAGTAGAGGAGACAGACACAGTTCATTACAAAGCAGGAAAGGTGAAGGGACAGAAGACTGTACAAGGCAGGGTGGTGACACCGGGGAGAAAGTTATTAAATCTGAGCAATAGGGGAGAGGAGTGATGCTTGTGCTGTGCCTTGAGGGGTGAGGAGGAATCATGCAGATGACAAGTCAGAGAAAGCATTCCCAGGGATGGAGTGCAGGGAGTGATCTTTTTCTTAATTTGTCTAGCACGGACACATCAGTTGGCACCATGCCACCCTGCACTTGTTTGTACATCACTTGGAAATCAATGTCGTGTTTAACAAACATCTTGATAGCTTCCAAACAGAAGATACATACTTTTAGAGGAAAAAAAGGTCATGTTTTCCATTGCTTTTGTATTCCTCACATTTTTTATAATATCAGGTGCAAAGGAGCTATTTTATGTTTTGTTTTAATGTAAAGGGATACTATAGACCCATTGCAATGATGGATTTGCCCCACTTGTTCAGCATTCTGAATATCAACCATTTATTTCTTCCCGCCCCAGTCTCTGGTATTTATCCTGCCATTTATTTCTATGACCAACACTGCACACAAGATGACTGGTCCATATTATGAAAGAGTCTTTGGCTATAGAGTGAAATAGAACCGATTGGGCCATATGGGAATGTAAGCTGTGGTCTTGGGCTTCCAGATTGAATGTTTAAACAAGTGAGTTAACCAGCCACAGGCTGGTTCTGCATACTTGCTTGTTGAATGATTTGAATAATCTCTTTATAATATTCTAGACATGATAAGTTATGATCATTCTGAGCTTGACAAGTCATCGCAAAAGATTTCTTTCCTTTTCAGTGATGCTTGTTAAGACTCTTAAGATCTTGAAACAGGTCTGCTTCTGCTTTGTAGCTCTACTCACCACCATCTCCCCTGCAAATATTTGGTTCTAGTATGGCAAAATGAAATAAAATCGAGTATTTGAAGGCTGTGGGAGGAGAAAGGTCTGTGGCAGTTTTTTCTTTTATGATAGATGTGACAGATGCAGCAGCTATTTGTCCCCTAATATCTGTTCTCGCTTCTTCCATATTAGTAGAACCCTGATTTTTAACTGAGTATGTGGTTATCCTGAATTAATATTCAATTTTCCACACGCTCTTGCAGCTTATTGTGGCAATGTGACTAAATGAAGAGAAATGGGATGTGGGAGGGAGTAATATAAGCAACTGCTCGATTGAGTCCTTTAAGAAAGGAGCATGCTCTCCCTTCCTGATTCTTTCACTCTTCCACTGACTGAAATGTGGTTGTGATGGTTAGCTAACCTGGACTTTGGAGATGAAGGCAGCACCTTTGGTTAAAAGAGTATAAAGATATAGTAGTCCTCCTTTTATGTGTGGGATAAGTTCTAAGACCTGTAGGGGATGCCCGAAACCACAGATAGTGCTGAACCTTACATATACTATGTTTTTTTCCTATATATGCATACTTAAGATAATGCTTAATTTATAAATTAGGTACAGTAAGAGATTAACAATAACTAATAATAAAATAGAACAATTATTACAATATTCTATAATAAAGTTATGTGCAGGTGATCTCTCTCTCTCTCTCTTTCTGATAACTGATCTGATAAGAGAGATGGCTACTAAGTGACTAAAATGTAGGTAGAATATACAGTGTGATTGAATATGCTGGACAAAAGGATGATCCAAGTCCTGGGCGGGACAGAGTGGGTGGCCTTAGATTTCATCATGCTACTCAGAATTCTCTGCAATTTAAAACTTATGAATTGTTTATTTTGGGGATTTTCCATTTGATATTTTTGGACTGCTGTTGACTTCAGGTAACTGAAAATACAGAAAGTAAAACTTCGGATAAGGGGGGACTACTGTAGAAGGAACCTGGGCCCTTGACTGCAGCTACCACATGACTCGTAGACTACTTATGCTCAGAGCTGTTATGTCAGAGAGAAATAATTGTCCTGTTTAAACTATGATTGTTTTAGGTCTCCATTTCAGCTGCTAATTAATACATTGGGAATAAAAACGTTATGAGGTTCAAACTGTCAGCTGAGTGACATGAACAAGATGAGAAACATTCTTTTAAAGATATTTAATAAGACTTTTTTTTCAAATCAGTACAAAAATTTAAATACAAAAATGATTTGCTATTGACAAGTCTCAAATCTATCATGGAAACTCGAAAAAGTTACCAGTCTGTTCACCGTTCATGGTATTCTGTAAAATATTTGAGAATAGTCACCCACTATAAACATTCTTTTCCCCTGTAGGATGTCATACTGCTTAAAACTCTGTATTTAAATAACAATAATGCCAGTTGGGTCCATTTCACATGGAAAAGTTCTAGTTAATTTTGAATAAAATAGGGATTATAGCACCATCCCTAGAGTTTAGACCGCTTGATTTTTTCACCTGCTTTTATACTAGTGTGTTAACATGATGTGCAACACTCAAAAGAGAAACACAGACACATAGATAATTATTTAAAACTCTTTTTTTAAATTAAATGGAGTAATTCATTTAGCTCTGAGATTAGCACCATTGTAGAATACACAGTATCTGGCATAGATTTTGCTCCTCCCCTATCTACAAGTTAGAAGCATATGCCTGATAATACACACAAACACACACATACACACATACGTACATACACATATAGGCAATTGAGTAACAACCAATAAATAAGTTGGAAGATATTTGAAAAGTAAAATTTGGTTTTAACTAAATAGGTACTTTCTCTCTTACTTGGTGGAAATAAAAAGCCCATACATGTACAGATAAATACAGTTTTACAAATCAGCTTGATCTGACTTGCTTCCAAACCATTTCAATGCAGCCGTTCAGCAGAAGGAGCTCAATGCATCCACATTGCCCCCATCGTCATCGGCACCAAACCAGCACTCTCAAGACCAACCCGAAGGATGCTTGGCCACATACATGCTGTCTGCTTTGAAAATGAAAGCTGGGTGCGACATTTTTTGATGGGAAAATTTTATCATATAATTAGCAGTGAATAAGAAACCCTATGGTAATGAACTCATTTCTGTTTTTAAGAAATTGAGAAAAAATAATATACCATATCAGAGAAAAGACATATTAGTTTGAAGAGAATTTTCTTGATGGTTAAAATGATTCAGATTTGACATAGACACATTTCCATGTGTTTATACCGTATTTATTCGTGTAATTTCCCATCTGTAACTATCCCCTCAACTCCTCTTAATTTTGAGGAAAAAATACAAGATTCCGCCACCCAAAGCCCACATTCTTTCCTCCAGTGACTAACAGTGTCAGCAGTAGACTCATAGTTGACTTGAAATGCTTCGTCTGTGTTTTGAGACCATATTTGTATCCTGAAGCCATTAGTATGTACCTAAGTGAAAACATGGAAAAATATTTATTTTTCCTTTTAAACTTGTATTTACTCTGACCACGTGCTGAGTATGGGGCGACATAAAAAGCATGAAATGACATTCTAGGTAGCTCTTCCACAGATTGCTTCTAAAGAAATAGTTCTTTTCCTACAATTTTAGTACCTACATCAGGAAGCAGTACAGTCATTTTTCAATTTAAAATTTTAGAAATTACTTTTTCAAGAAAAAATTATTTTCCTTTGTAATTCTGAAAATCCCCCCCCACCCCAAAATAAATGAAAGCTTGAATTTGGGGATTGACTTTGGAATCTCAGACGACACAATGATTTGCATGTGCACTACACAGGGAAATTTCCTAGAAATTCAACGGTTACTGAAAAATATTGATAGCCTCTTCATGGATGAAACCTCATTGTGGAGATATGTGTGTGTAGTCAAAGGAGGGGGATTTTTATATGCATTTAAACAAAATTAATAACTGCTATTGATAATGAGTATTCCACCAAACTGGAAAGTTATGGGGGGAGAGGGTTATTCTTTTTTCTTATGACTTCCAGGTATTTATATTAGTTGGGCTATAGTGGGAAATTATACAGCGAGAAGAAAAAAGAAAACAAAAATCAGAAAACAAACAAGCAAACATACAAACAAACAAAAAGAACCTTTGAAGAATAAATGAGTTAATTACTACTCATATCTCCGAGATGGTGTGTTAGCTCTATGCGGGGCACTGTCTTAAGCCCCACAAAAGTGTCTCACCTAGTGCTAGGCACAGAGAAACATACAAACAAACATACAAACAAACAAAAAGAACCTTTGAAGAATAAATGAGTTAATTACTGCTCATATCTCCCAGATGGTGTGTTAGCTCTATGCGGGGCACTGTCTTAAGCCCCACAAAAGTGTCTCACCTAATGCTAAGCACTGGGTAAATATACAGCTGTCAATTGGTTCGCTTGTTCTTCTAGAGACACTAGATACACAATTCTGAGTAGGACTCCTGTTGCTAAAAGACACAGTCCCTGTCGGGAGAGAAATAGCCTTTGCACTAAAGCCCTACCATGGCCCCCTCACCGCCTCCCACCAGGGCAGTAACACTGCAGAACTCCTCCCCCACATTCCATGGCCAAATATCTGCACAAATACAGAGGAAATTATGCAAGTAAATACGGTATATAATTGTTATCATTGACATTTCTTTAAGCCATATTTATAAATATTTTAAAGTAACAATATGAGTGAGTGACTTTCATTAGCTATGATCTTCTTTCATACTGAAATTTTTTGACTGATCTGAATAAGCAGGTTATCATGGAAGCACATAACATACAACAGCTAATATGATTCCAGTGGGTATAACACAAGTGTCAGTACTTGATACATAAATCTATCCCATCATTTTCAATTACAAGCTGCTGTGCAGAGCATACAACATGCATCTTAGTTTTTATTTGTACATGATGGTTCGAATGTTCACTTAAATATAACTTTCCAACTATATAAATGTTTTGAAGCAATTACGCTTTTCATTCGAATTTTTTGGTGCATCATTTTCTTCTATAAAATCTCTCTTTTGTTTCCTTTGTTTTACATGGGATACAATAAATATCCTGAAAAGGAGGAGTGGACGTACTGTCCCGCGTAGAGCCCCGCAGCCTGTTCTGAGGGCATCTGGAGGAACACTCTGTCTCCGGGCCTGAGCAGCAGCACTGCGCTCCCTGACGCCTGGTCCAGGAAGCCTTTTTTGTACTCGTCGTACGTGTACATCATGGGCTCGTTGTTCTTGAACAGAGCAACCCACACGTTGCCTCCCTTGCAGTGAACGTGGTACACAAAGTAGTAGACCCCCGGGACCTCGCAGGTGAAGATGCCGGTCTGAGGGTTGTAGTTTTGTCTGCCGTTATAGAGCAGTTTGTCAAACTTCACTGGGGCCCCCACGGGTGGGAAAGGTGCTGTCAGCTCAGCGGTAAATGCAGGCATCTCTTGGGCTGGCCCTCCGTTCTTGCCTTTCTTAGCCCCATAGGCATGGGGGGGTTTCACTCCATCAATTCCCAGCCCCATATCTGGCAAATACTCTCCATGGGGAGGTGGTGTAGGGGGCATCACAGCTGGGGGCCCTGGGGGCCCTGGAGGGCCTGGGGGCCCAGGAAGGCCAGGCTGGCCTTGAGGCCCCAGGGCACCAGGCTTCCCTGGGGGGCCATGAAGTCCTGCTACTCCTGGCTTCCCAACTCCAGGGAACCCAGGGGGCCCTGGGATGCCCGGTTCCCCTTTAGGGCCTGGGATTCCAGGTGGTCCAATGGGGCCACTAGGGCCTACAATACCTGGGATGCCTGGGGGGCCCTGTAAACCCTGGTCCCCTGGGATTCCTGGTTCTCCCTTTGGTCCAAGCATCCCTGGAGCACCAGGGAGCCCTGGCAACCCTTTGTGCCCCTCTTCCCCCTTGGGCCCTATGGGCCCTGGCAAACCCCTTATCCCAGGGGGCCCCACTTCTCCAGGGAAACCTGGCTTTCCTGGGAAGCCTTGAAGCCCTGGCTCACCCTTGGGACCTGGTGGCCCCTGTGGCCCCACAACCCCACCTTCTCCTTTGGGTCCAGGAAAACCAATTGCTCCTGGAGGGCCCATAGGACCTGGGATTCCAGGCAGGCCTGGCTCTCCTGGGGGACCTCCCATTCCAGGGGCTCCTACTGGTCCTTTTTCCCCTCTTGGTCCCAGAGCCCCAGGAACGCCCCCTATACCCCTGTCGCCTTTGGGCCCTGGGAAGCCTGGTTTTCCGATTCCTGGAAGGCCCGGGGGTCCTGGCAGCCCAGGCAGTCCTTGCTCTCCTTTGCCACCTGGAAATCCTGGCTGGCCAGGGATCCCATCCTGGCCTGGTTTTCCAACTCCAGGAATCCCAGGAGGTCCTTGAACCCCTGGTATACCAATAGGGCCTTGTGGCCCAGGTTCACCTGGAGGACCTGGCTTTCCCAGGGGGCCCTGGGGCCCAGGGAAGCCTGTCACTCCCGGTTTGCCCACTCCAGGAAGTCCGACAGGGCCAGGAGGGCCATGCATCCCTGGAGGACCCTTTAGGCCTGGCAGACCTGGCATCCCGAAGCCTTTTTCTCCTTTAGGACCCTGAAGGCCTGGAGGTCCCGCTGGTCCTTTGGGTCCTCGCTCACCCTTTGCACCTGGTTGCCCTGGTAACCCTGGCCCACCTGGTTTCCCAATGCCAGGCAGTCCGTGAGGCCCTGGGGGTCCTTGTGGTCCTGGGATCCCCATGGGCCCGATCTCCCCTTTGGGTCCAATTTCGCCTTTTGCCCCAGGCATTCCCATGGCTCCTGGCTTTCCTGGCATTCCAGGCATACCTGGCTTTCCAATTCCGGGATATCCCTGTGGCCCTGGTTTTCCTTTGATTCCAGGTATCCCATGACCTGGTAAACCAGGGGGTCCAGGTGGTCCTCTTGGGCCAGGCTCTCCTCGGGGACCTTGCTCCCCTCGTAAACTAGCTAATGGTGTTTCTACTGGGAAAGGAGACGGGGGAGAGAGGGAGAGAGGGGGAGAGAGAAGGAGAGAGGGAGAAAGATATTAATATTGATTATCGTTCCCTTCAAGGGAGTCATGACAGTGATGATTTAGTTCTGGCACATTTGCTTGTTACTTATTAAGAGGAAAGACTAAGAATAATGTGCTCATCTTCCAGGACTGTATGTTATCAGTACTTAAAGGATAATCAAACTGACAATTTCTTTGACATAGTGTTTTTGAGAACTGATATCTGCTGCTATTTTTATCAGCATTGGTTAAGTGAAAAAAAAATACTTCGAAAATAATAAACATTTTTCTCAGTATAAAATTATTATGTTGTGTTTATTGTAGAGAATTTAGAAAATTCAAAGAAAGGTAAAGAAAAATTAAAGTTGCCTATAAGCCCACTACTCAGATATAATCGCTTGACATCTCATGTTCTAGGGGGGTGTGTGTGTGTGTGTGTGTGTGTGTGTGTGTGTGTTTTAAACAATATTAGAGTCATTCTTCATTTTAATTTTTCTATTTTTTTTTTTACTATTTATTGTTATTGTATTTTTCCATGTCCTTGATTTTTTAATATAATAATTTATGGCAAAAATATTTCCTCTTGTGCAAAAATACAGTATGATGTGGATGATGACAGTCATCATGTGGACTTGGGGAAGAATTGTAGTATTTTATTTTGTTTGTGATTTAATAACATCTTCCACATCTGTCCTCTAGAGCAGTGGTCCCAAACCTTTTTGGCACGAGGGACCGGTGCTCCTATGAGACTCTAATGCCTGATGATCTGGGGTGGAGCTGAGGCGATGGGGAGCAGCTGCCAAAAAGATAAAGCTTTGCTCACTTTGCCACTGTTCACCTTCTGCTGTGCAGCCTGTTTCCTAACAGGCCACAGACCAGTACCTGTCAGCGGCCTGGGGGTAGAGTATAGATTTGCTTAATTTATTTAATGTGCTGTAGGATTTCCTAAGGCTCAGACATTCATTCTTTAATATGTTTTTTTCCCTCATTTGCAAATTGGTCAGCATCGGTTAAGTAAAAAAAATCTTAAAAGGAATAAAGGAACACTTTTCCAAGTATAAAGCTTGGAGATATTATGGTGTGTTTACTATAGAAGTGAATAACATATTTTAGGGTTTTAGGATAACAAGAAATGTGGATATGGAATACAGCTAGGATTAGGAGTAAGAAGCTAGCTTCTCTTCCTGGCTTTGAAATGAGATCTTGATTGGGTCACTTAAGCCATCAGTGTCTCTGCTTGTCTATCTGTATAGTGAGAATAATACAGTCACTACAAGATTAGGTAATAGGTATGAAAGGTGTTACGCTTTCGAATTGTTATCGAAATACAAAGCATATGATATTATAAATAATTATAAACACAACTCTGAATCTCCCATGCTGCTGGGAGTAATGGATAATGTAAAGAAATGAAATTTATGTTCTCAAAGTCATTTCAATCAAAGGCTCATCTTAATCATGACCATTGCATTTTTCACTGAGCTACTGTCAGGAACAAAATGGAACCGTAGAACTCATATTCTTTCCAAATTCCCTGATTGAAATCTGGTACCCATTTGAATAAGCGCAAAAAGTGCCAAAAGCCATGCAGGCCATTCAAAAAAGGAAGGAAAACAAATGGCCTAGATAATCCCCATAGTGGAATATCAGCTCCTAAAGCAAAGAAAATTGGGAATACTCCTTTCATGCTAATAGATATTATGAAAGTACTATTAAGGCATGTAATTTCTAAGCAGTGAATTGGGTAGCTATTGTATCAAGGGAATATCTGGGGCAGGGTCACATCTTATTCATCAGAAATGCTTTGTTTTTAACACAGTGCCTAGAACTTACTCTGTTCTTACTTAGGGTTTGTTGTAGGGCCAGCTGCAACAATTCAAAGTTCTTATAGTGTTTTAGCATTTACCTGGCACTTTTACTGATTTTATTGATTCTCTCAACGATCTTACATTACAGAAGAAGAAAAGTAGTTTCAGAGAGGTTAAATGACTAGGTCTCCCTCATTTCTGGCTTCTAGGCTTTCAAGTCTCTGAGTGCCAAATCCAGCAGTTTTCTAGTAGTGGAATTTCCTGCTTTTGCAGGGACCAGTGAAGTGGCCTCCACTTCATCAAAGGGAATTGCTACTCTGATGCAGTACCTTTCCTGCAAATGCTAGGTTTCCTAGAACACCAGATAAACTGACTGAATTTATAAAAAAGCGTTGCTCACAGTGATAGACATTTTGTAGGTGTTGAATAACTAATAAATATGTCTAGGAAGTAATAGCAGAGATTTTCAGATATCATCTCTAGATGCAGTCTATGCTTCTTAATTTCCTTCTGTCGGTTTATTGATTGACATGTATAGTAACTTAATTAGAGCAGGCTTAAAAACACGTGCATTTATCTAGCACCTAGTTCACAAAATGCTTCCATGTGATTTTTTTTTTTTTTTTAAACACAGCAAGTCCTTACAACATTGCTTTTCTAATTCAGAACACTGATGGTCACCTTTCTTTTTTTTTTTTGTCACAGCTTTGTCTCCCGGCATCTGGTCCAGAGCCTGACACAAAAATAGATGCTCATCGAATAATTGCCGAGTGTTTGAATAAATAATAAAGAATGAGGAATAAACTCCTTATTATTAAATATGTCTTCTGTTAATGTTGATGCTGTTAATATAATAAAGCACCACATAAAATGGTAATTTTGTCTATATTTTTCTTTAAGGCTTAAACTTTTCCATGATAGAGTTTAGAACACAGTAGGCATTTAACGATCATCAGTAATGCATTCTGAAATAAAAATATCTAAAATTTAGCTCCTCCTCCACCTGATTTCATAGTTTAGGATTTTGGAAGGCAGTTGTTCTGCAACAGCACAGGAGTTTGATGTTACCTTTGCCTTTCTTGGGTGCTGCTTCCTTGCCCATTCTTGGCACCGGCTGAATTTCCTTCCTATACTGGGGTAGGTGTGGATACTCTTTGCCATACTGCATGTGAGGCAGCTCCTTGCCCATGGTAAGGCCATCTTTGCTCAAAGGCATGTGAGGTACTTGCTGGCCCAGGGGCTGGTATTGTGGAATTTGTGGTGGGATTTGAGCAGGAATTTGAGGCAGCGGCTTGATTCCATAGTAGGCACCAGCCTGAACGAGCCTGACGGAGCCCAGGGAAATGGTAAGTAGCACTCCCAGCAGCTGCAGAGGGGCAGGTGGCACAGCCATCACCTGTGGAAGAAAGGAATGTACCAACATGGTGAAACTGCAGGCCAAGTGATTGGAGTAAATTTAGAGAAAGAAACAACAACAACAACAAAACCAGTCTTTATTATCAGAACTTCATGAGTGGAAGACAAACGAAAAGGAAGATGTTACCTTTCAGTAGAAAGTAAAGAAATATCAAACAAACAAAAACCAGAAAAGAGTAGAATCTGTCAAAGGCAACTGGTGGGAATATAGATTATAGGAGAGGCTGCTAGTTGTCCTTGAATATCAATTCTGCCTTCTTCCATAATACTGCAGCCCTTGATTTTCAGCTGTAATAGAGCAGTCTGGAATAAAGACATTTCAGCCAGATGTGTCCATGTGACAAATTTCTGGCAAATTGGATATAGTTGTGATGGGTATAACTTCCAAAAAGGATCCTAAAGGGAAGTGAGTGTGTTCTTCTTCTGTCCTTCCTGCAAGATGGAATGTGAATATGTTGCCTGGAAACAGACTGGACACCTTGGACCATGAGGTGAAAGCTGTGTACTGGGTGGTAGAGCAATGAGCTAGGAGAAACCTCAGCCCTGGTTGAACTTGGAAGCACCATGATGATCTTTAAATCTGAAATTTGTTTATGCAAGAGAAAAATAAAGGTCTATTTTCTTTAAACCACTATTATTTTGGATGTCACACATTTGCAATAAACTTAATCCTAAGATAGAGTAGATTCTCCAAAAGGAGGCAAACTTGGCGGCAAGTCAGATTTTGTTAGTAAGTGCCAAAATTCTATTTTAAATGGAAACAGTTGATAATTTACAGGTTTTGTGCCAGAAGCTGAGATTTTTCATTTTCCAGATGCCCTTTGACTGCTACGATGTGGTCACAAATACATATAAATGTTAAAGAACAAACAAAGCTGCAAAAGTCTGAACTGGAAAGGTTTTTCATGTGGCAGTCCTAAGACGTCATTATAAATATCACTATCATAATTTTGCACATGTGGGGATACCATTTCTTTCTTCTGTTCTAATACTGTGAAGTCATTCATTTATAATTTGGCTAATTGGCTCTAGAGTCCATTAAACTTTATCTTTGTACTATTGCGAAAGGAGTTTATAAAAACAATTAAGTTGTATAAATAAGATGGATGTTTAATTACTCATAATAAACTGTTTCTAAGCTCTTTAATAATACGCTTTGCAAATTATCAGTTAATAGAATAAATATAAAGGGAGCTTACGTATCTGTTTATGAAAACTAGTTTGGAAAGACTTTGGAAACGCCTAGGGCTGAAAACTCAACAGCCCAGGGAATTGCAGTGTTCTCAAATGCCACTAGAGGGCAGGCAAGTGTGGTACACATCGAAGTCTGTGCTGTTACTCTTCCCCTGTGCAAACACCAGGTACTTTGCTCTCACGCCTTATTAAGGGACTTAATGAAAATCTGAATCCTGAATCCTAAATGGACTGTCATCATAATGCTGGGGAGGGTGTGTGTGTGTGTGTGTGTGTGTGTGAGAGAGAGAGAGAGAGAGAGAGAGAGAGAGAGAGAGAGAGAGAGAGAGAGAGAGAGAGAGAGAGAGAGAGAGAGAGAGAGAGAGAGAGAGAGAGAGAGAGAGAGAGAGAGAGAGAGAGAGAGAGAGATTCACAAATTTTAATGTATCTTCTGGAAAACTTAATTAAATAAACTTCTGTCTATAAATAATTCAATTCCCATTCTCCTGACAGTTTGTTTTCTTTGCTTCTGCCTTACTTAATTCCGAAGCATAGTTTTCCACTTCTTAGAAAATGTGCGTTGACTTTGCAATATCCTACTTAAAAGTAATGCCAAGAATGTGAACAGGCTACAGAAAAATTATTTTAACAAAAAGCACCTAAGAAAATATTTAATTAAAGAATACCCACCACAAAATTCATTGCTTTACAATTTTTCTAAATATACTAACTAATCATATTTTTTTTCCTGCTGGAGAAAAAATAAATATCTGCCAGCAAAATGATTTGTAAAACTTTCTCCATTTCACAAATCAGAATAAGTCTCAAGAACTATTTATTTCAAGTGTACTCTAAATAATTTATGTACTGGTAAATGGGAGAAGATAGAAAGCTGTTATTTTCTGTCCTTGTAAGAATTAATTGTTGTAAACCTTTTGGATAAAATTAATACTGATTTATACACAATAATAGTCAAATTTATTTTGAGTGAAAAAAGAACATCTGCTATAAGTACTTAATGATAATCTATTGAGTACTGACTAGAAACAATGCTAGAGTCATCTGAAGATTGCAAAGATGAACGTAATATGGGTCAGTGGGCCCTGCCCTCAAGGAGCTTCTACTCCTTTAGTAGGAGTGACAGATGTGTAAAATATTAATGAGTAGCAAAGAATATTCAGGAAAAATGTGAATTTTCCTTCCACTTCTGTTCTCCAGTATCTAAAAATCTCCTTCCTTTGAATCAACAACTTTTCTCATTTTATGCATATGTTTCTAGAGATATTCTGTGAATACACACATACAATACACACCCCTTTAAGATACAAATTATAGCATACTATGCACACCACGTCCTTACTTTTTTCGCTCAGAAGACCAGAACTTTGGACTTTATTTCTCATTTTGCTTATGTGTTTCTGAACAGATACTTTTAACTCCTTCATTTGTTAAAAATATGACTCTATTGTTCTCTAAAGTGCTGTCCGGCTCTAACCTTCAGTGCCTCAAGCAGTCACTAGAGAGCCGAAAGTGTTAATCCATACCAGAAATATGTAGTAATACCTGCTAATGTATAAGCTGGGACTTAATTCTACCTTTGGGGATATATTAATTTAATTATTAAACCCTAAACTGATGGTAATGTCTTTAATAATAAGCTGGCATGCTTTGCCCTTCACTCTTTCATCAATTCGGTAAATGTGTTGGATTACACTTAATAATCCTTAAACCAGGACAACCTAATGAAATACCAGAAACCTGGAAGGAGGCAAAATGCCTGGAAGAATACCGACTGAATATTAAATGCCCAGTGGAATCCTTCTTTACTACAATTATTTCCTCTCTATGCTTAACCTTTCTCTCCCAGAAACTACCTCCTTCTGTCTGCCATCAGTCTTTTCTCTAACATTTTATTTAAGTAAACATTGTTCAGTTTTAACTTGAATATTTATGCAGGGGCCCTGGTTAGAATTTATTGCTTTATTTATCCTTACCAATTTTACTCTTGTCCCTGAGGATATTTTTGGTGGTCAAAGTGGTGTGGTGTTTCTCCCTAAATCACTTGAAAAAACATCCAATTTGTGTAGCACTATATAAACACCTGGTAAGAAGGAGGAGTTTCAGAATTCTTAATGAGAAGAAATGGGGAAAGTGGATTTTCTTGCTTCCTTTTCCTTTTTCTGAGGATGCAGAACACAATAATGTTTTGAGTTCTATTTGATAGTTTTTAAAAATTTCTGTTTGATAATGTGTGTGAATATACATAAATATAAATGTATATAATGTGTGTGGACACTGCCAGCCAAAATAGCTTAGTGATGGGTGTCATGTCATAGAAAAGCATCATAGACACCAAAAGACCTGGAGTTAAGCTGTAGCTGTGATTTTTTGTGTCTATGACCTTGGGCAAGTCTCTTAACTTCACCAAGCCTCTGTTTCTTTACCTATAATATAGAAATTATAATCTCTGCCTCTCCTGCAGAGTTATTCAAGAGCACAAATGATAATATGAATTCTTCGTGAGCTGAAAAACACTATTTAAATTTAAGTTATTATTAATAAAGTGTGAGCAAAAAGACAAATGAAAACGAACTGAAAAGTCAAAGATTTTCAAACAAGGATATTAGCCAAAGTAAATCTGAGGTTAGCTGCAATAATGATACGCTTAACATGAATAAAACACCAATGGCCATTAATGTACA
>NW_006439568.1:1064280-1075976 GCF_000325575.1 Pteropus alecto | reverse complement strand
GAAAGAAAGAAAGAAAGAAAGAAAGAAAGAAAGAAAGAAAGAAAGAAAGAAAGAAAGAAAGAAAGAAAGAAAGTAAAAGAAAGAAAGAAAGAAAGAAAGTAAAAGAAAAAAGAAAGCAAGCAAGCGAACAGTGGAACCAAGGCAGTTATTCATCCTGGTGTGAGTCAGCAATCCTAATCACTTTAAACAGCCCTAAATCATTCCCTGTATTTGGGCAGGGCTGCAGAGAGTTTCACTTTCCTCATGTGACCTGTAATGTATGTAACAGAGTAATGTGATATATATTATTTTAGATGTTTCTCAGCATTTTATTTGCACATTTATTCTCGTGAAATTTTAGCTTGCTGTCCAAAAGAATAGTAAAGTATTTAAAATTTTAGTCCTTGCCTTAAATCCAATTTCTCTTTCACATGGGGCTAACACAGGATGTCTATGTATATGTATGTGTGTACATGTGTGTCCATGTTGTGCAGACAAGCCCCTCTCATCTGCCCCTGGACAGTTCTTTTCTGAGCCTCCAACTTGTCCCCTTACACAGGGTTTGTAGTTTCTCAAGTCCTCAGATTTACCACACCTGAAGCAAGGGAAAGCCAGGTAGAATCCTACTTCTCCAGAATTGTCTTTTTGGTTTTTCCATGCATTTCCAAGAAAATTCTCTCCTGATTGCCTTTCTCAAGGCAGTACATTCATTAGATATTTATGTTTATTTTTATTTATATAGATATTTCTATTTAGGAACTGTTCTGGGTATTTGAAATAGAGTGGTAAATTAGAGGGTAGACAAAATAGATGAGAAATAAAATTTTGAAACAGGGATTTACATTTAGTGAAAGGTGTCTACAACTACCATTGTAATAAATAAGACTCCTGTTTTCAGTATTGTGTCTTAAGAGGGATTGAAAAAAAAAGTTTCAACCCTCACTTCTCTATTTAAAATTTATCTCCTCCAAGATGCCTTTTCCCACCATCCTTTCCAAAACAATGTCTTCCACTCCTAGGCATTCTTGAGTCCTTGACCCTACAGAGTTGATTGCTGCATAAGGGAGAGTCAGATAAAAAATTCCTAGCAGAAGAGTTAAGAAAGGGAAAACTCATTCAGATGGGCTTTTTATGGTTTTTATATGTATTATAAATTCCTCCCTTCATCACTTCAGTGATGAAGAAACCTTAATCCTTCTGAAGAAAACTTCAAAAACCCTAATCCTTTTGTAGGAAGGAAATTTTGGGGTTAGGTAAAAGAATGAGTCAATGTTTTTCTAGATTGGCATTGGGCAAAATTAGTGATGTATATGAGAAAACCAAAACGAGGGGATGGCAGGGGAGGAGGGAAGTGAAGATCAAAATTGTAATGATATTATCTAAGGTTTTGAGCACATATTTTACATCAGCACATTGAATGTACTTCAAATATGTTACATCATTACTCCTATATCCACTTATTAGCCTTTAAAAAAAAACCATTGAACTCTTTCAAATGATAGTTCTTCATCCTGTGTTTATACAACTGATTATTTTACTGAAATTCAAGACGGTTACATTTCAAGTTAGAAATTTAAAATTCTTATTTAATTACTTTTAGGGGCTGTCATCCAACGTTAGCTGTCATCCAATATATTGTTTTAGAGGGTACAGATTTATCCAACTGTATTGTCACCCTTCTCCATTTTGTCCTCCAAGCATCAAGGCTCTCTTGTTAGTTAAAATAAAGAATTTCTCTGTTACATTGGATGAGATCCTGAACTAGATCCCTTACTTGTTGCTTTTTGGATGAGAGACACAAGCTTGCAAGGTATTCATGAAGTCAGAAAGGCACTGGCAAGGTAAATACGTTAAGATGGAGCCCAAAGAAATAAATAAACCTATCAAATGTTGGTCATTCAGTCTAATGAAGGCAGTGGACAAGATTATCCAATAAACATGCATTAATTTTAGTCAATCTGCCCATTTATACCTATTAGGACTGATAAAAGTATAAAACAGTGCTTAAACTATATGCTTCACTGATAAATCCCGAATTTTGCTATAATTAAGAGAATCCAACTATCTCATCTACTAACTATAAGCAGCATGACCTCACGAGACATATATAACTTTAGATTTCAACTGGGTTGTGCCTCCAGCTCTAGAAATGGTCCACCCACCTAACCCCTCTGAAATGGATGTCCAACCACCACATTCCGAAAGTTCTCCAGAGGAGGCAATTTCACAACATTCCCCGGTAACCAATGGTAGGGTTTCACAGACCTACATTTTCTAATATCTAATCTGAATCTTTCTTGCTGAACTTTAAGCTCATTTCCTCTTTTCCATTCTCCAAGGAGGGGGAAACATCTGGAGAATATTTTTATTAAAATAATAGTTCACATATTTGAAGTCTGCAATTCACTCCTTTTGTTTCTCTAACTGGAATCATGTCAGCTTCCAAATAGTTTATAAAACACTTGAGACAACCTCTAAAAGAGAACGTTCTAAAGTGAAATCCTTCCCCTCTCCCAAATGTGAAAATATCATTGTTCTGAGAGTGCAGAGCACCTAAATTCTAGTTCTGACCTAAACAAGTCACTTATCCTGACTGTTCATCAGTTCACTCATTTGCAGATCAGGGACACTGGCTAGTTCTAAAATTTTATGGTAGCTGTGAACATGAATAACATGTCTACACTTCATAGATAAATGATGTCATGAATGTACATTCTCAAACTTTTTGGATGGTATAAAGTTGGATCAATCTCCCACTTCCAGTTACTTTTCAATATTTCACTGCCCTTGACTAGAACCACACCTCCCCCTCCCCTAAAAAAAAGACACTAAATAAGAGAAAAAGTTTAGGAACAAAAAAGTGATTCGAAACTTTTTTTTTTACCATACTTAAAAATTGAATAAAAATGGAAACTTCTTGAGAAATTTTTTAAAAAGTGTCTACAAATGTTAAAAAAAATCCCCAAAAAACAAACAAAAAAACCCCAACTTCCTACAATGTGTAGCCTCAAAAATGCCCCCAGAGTTATTAAGCAAGTATGGACGTATGCTTCCTGTCAGAGGAATGACATGAATACAAAGTATACGGTGGGAAGGGGAAGTGGATTGCGAATAGGTGTGACATAGTCATGTTTTAGGCTCTACGCTGTTCATTGCATAAGAAACAACTCCATAGTCTAATAGGTGATGGTAATGGCTTCCCAAGAATAAGCTCCTCCATATTCCATGGGACTGGTGATGTGTAACAATGTAAATTTCTTTCTGGCATGACCCGAGAAGGACTAGAGAGTTACTTTTCAATATTACACTGACCTTGGTCAGAAACCAAAAAAAAAAAAAAAAAGAACCTAAATAAGAGAAAGGTCTTTTCAGACCTTTGCAAGGGAGACACATGTATGGGACATTTCATCTAGTGTAATCCATTGAACTGGATATTGTAAAAATATTTATTTAAAGCAAATAACCATAATGTATATATAACAACTATAGTGCACTACCTAAAATATAAATTTCATGCAACATATTTCTTCACTGCAAGCAGCACTTTTGTCTAACCCTATATTCTCATTTAGACCAATGGGACTGCAAGTGGATTTCAACCAAACAGGACTCAGAAATGTCTATGTCATATGCATAATTAAAATTTGGTATTTGTTGAAGCAGTCCTTTGTAAATAACATGAGTTAACTGAATAAAGTAAAATGATAGAATTATGCTCATTACCAAAATATCTAAGGACATAGAAACTTGGTTTAAGATTAAACCAAGTTAGGCAAAAGGAGTTGGGAGTTCAAGAGTAGTCTCTAGGTGGGGGAAGGGAGTACAAGGAGGAGATGGCTTACTTATAGACTCCAACTTTTCCTGTTGAAGAGTGTCATATTAAAACTCTTGCCTTTTCTCCCTTTCTATAATTCGGTGTGCCTTCTAGATGTTTCACTATTGCTCAGCATTTTAGTCAAGAAAGGCTGAGAAATTAGGTAAAACTCAAATGAGTTAGTGGTGTTTCTTACTATTAAGGATGTGGGAATGTAAACTGGTGTAGCCACTATGAAAAACACTATGGAGGTTCCTCAAAAAATTAAAAATAGAACTATCATGTGATCCAGTAATTCTACTTCTGGATATTCAACAGAAGAAAATGAAAGACTAATTCTAAGAGGTATCTGCACCCCCTTGTTCATTGCAGCATTAGTTACAATAGCCAAGACATGGAGACAACTGGTGTCCATTGATGGATGCAATGATATAACGGAATACAATTCAGCCATAAATAAGAATGAGATTTTGACTTTGTGCCAACACGGATGGACCCTGAGGACATTATGCTAAATGAAATAAGTCAGACTGAGAAAGACAAATACTGTATGATCTCATTTATATATGGAATCTAAAAAAGCAAAACAAAAAATCCAAAGAACAAAAACAATCAAGCTCATAGATACAGAGAAGAGATTGGTGGTTCTCAGAGATGGGGATATGGGGCGGGAGGTGGGAAAAGTGGGTAAAGGGAGTCAAACGGTACAAACTTCCAGTTATAAAATAAATAAGTGATGGGAATATAATGTACAGAGTATCAATTATATGGGGAAAAAAATTCTGTTGAAAGTTTTAAAAATTGAGAAAACAGAAATACAAAGTATGGTGAGCCAGTTTCCCAGCCAGAATGGGCACATTTTGGAAGCAGGAGGGAGAGCCCTTTGCTACCATGGATGTTTCTCCCAATGCTTTCCTAGGATGATGTCGAGGAAGGACGGAAAAGCATGCAAGGTCTTTTTTCTCTGCCCCATTCTATTTGGCACTTAGTACTTATTCCAACAGTATATTCAGAAGATCAAGTGAGCAAGCCAACTTCCTGTGCAAGCATTCTCATTTTATTAGTAGGCTATTATGGCAGTAGACTGTTCATTTTGGTATTTTTATAGGAAACTGTGAAACAAACAAAAATTCCCCGAACCAAGGAATGAATCCTAGCCCTTTCCAATCTCTCCGTAATACTAAAATATTTATTGATTCAATTACTAGGTAGATGCATATGTGTCTTTGTGGGTTTAAAGGTGAGAAGTAGAGGGTATGAAGTAGACAACTGATTTGTTTTTTTTCACTTTTGAGCTGGTTATTTTTTGGGTTTAATTGTTGAAGTTTTACTTAGCTAAGATTACTTTGAGCCACATAACCTTGAATGACTTGATGTTAAAAGTCAAGCCCTAGAGTTCTATTACACATGGGCAAATCATTAAATCAAATTGAGACCACTCGGAAAGAAAAATAATTAATCAATTTCTTCCAAAATTGGCTGACCTTCTACCCCCATATACGTAGAGCTAATCTCCAGTCAGGACAGCAATCCTACTAAAGTTGCAATATTTAGCCCTGGAAATGTCTGAATTATGAAAGAACTTTAAAAATCTGCACAATTTCTTGGTCAATAAAAATGTAAATTTGTTCTTTCTCCTTTGCACAGTTCATGAGTAGCAGAGATCATCCCACAGAGTTGTTTCCAAAAATGAAATTAAATAAAAAACAATTTAGTTCTCAAGCTGGGGCTAGGTCTAAAACACCAAGCTGTGATAAATTGTCAGCTGCAAAGAGGGCAGTCTCTGAAATTCACCACTTTTCAACCACAGCCCCATCTAGATAATTAACCCACATGGTAACACCCTTCCGTTTGAACACAGGCAAAGCATTGAAAGCTACCAAACCACAGCTATCTTGGTATTAGAAGTACTATTTCTTTAACGGGTGGAATTTATTTTGAGGGAGAGAGAGATGAATGTGCTGTCTGGGAGGAAAAATCATAAGGTTTTCACAGCTAATATACTGAACATTTTTCAGAGAAAATGGAAGTGAAGAAAGGAAGGGATAATGAATTCTGTAATAAATGCCAGTTCTTGGGGATATTGCCGTTAAGGAGGCTGGGAGTGTGTAAGAGACTTTTCTTTTTATGAGCGCAAAACTTGCAATAAGGCACAAAGAAATCACGAAAACATGGACTTCCACTGATAAACATCCTTCGCAAATGTTATTTCTTAGGACCTGGAGTGTAAATGGGAAACTGAATTGGAGATGATAGACTTGGGGTGTAGTCACTTCTCTGTCATGACACCCTTGTGTACATTTCAGAGTCTCTTCTTCCTAAACTACAAAATGAAGAGAATTAATTAGCTGGGGAGAAGGAGCCCAAATACACAGAGGAAACAGGAAGATGGGGGAGTGAATGAAGCTGGCTGGCCAGAGTTTTCAGTGCACTAAGGAGCATTTGCCCCATCCAGAGGAGGAAGTTGTTTGTGCACCTGGTCTGGGCAGGCCTTCTAATTTTTCAAGAGAAGCCACAAACTGGGACATTTTGAGAAATCTCTTCCTTTTGAAATTTTAGCTCAGTTCCTTTTTTTTTTAAACACTGTCTAGTAGGTGTGTGGTGTTCTCGTGTTTTTTTTTTTTTAATCACCTCATGGGCAGGATCCAGACCCTAGGCTGCTGGATACCATCATACCAGTTGGTTTCTAAAATCTCTCTTGTCCTAAAATGTTTAGGACAAGGGGATCCCCGCACGTTTATTTGCTTAAAGTTCTAAGTCCTGGCATTGTTTATCTCCGCTGTGTCAGTTTAGTTTAATTACTAAATTCAACAATCTTATATTGAATTTTTAGGTGCTACTATGTTAGTGGCTAGAGATATATAAAAATAAGTAAAAGTGAAACAAAGACCTACTTTCAAGAAGTTTCCAGTCAGCTATTGAAAGTTAGATCTTAATTTGGTATAAATGCTTCAAAAAAGACAAAATAGTGTTTTCATCTGGATGGGGCAGGTGGGTAGGTGGGTAGGATTGGTCAGATACAAGATCCTTGAGGAACAATGTCAGAACAAAGGGTTGAAGAATAAATGAGAATTGTCCAGCAGAGGGAGGAAGGAAATGGAGGGTATTTCTTGCCCTTCATCAAAATTATCTAAAAGCAGACATTGGCAGCCCAAACAGTTAAGGAGCAGCTGTGGGGAATGCGTGAGAACAACAACTCTGAGCTAACCTGCCTGAATTACATCCTGATTCTGCCTCTTACTAGCTTCGTGATCTTAAGGAAGTAACTTAACCCCTTGATACCTCCATCCCCTGTTTCATGAGCATGTTGAGGAGATTAAGGGAATTAATACGAGTGAAATGCTTAGAACAGTGCCTAGATACAATGAACATTCTGTGAATGTTAACTATTATTTAAAGGCGAAGGTCAAGGAGAAAGAGGAAGAGGGGAAGTAATAGTACAGGGGATTATAAGCACATGTTTCACGATGTTTTGCTTTATTGAAGTCTTGTTTTTGGAGAATTGAAAAATAATGATTTTTGTCTTCACGCTGCTCTAGACCTAGTATGAAAATTATGCTGACCTATTTGTCCCCTTGGCTAAGATTCCAAAGTCAAGTAAGGTAAGGATAGTTTCTAATAAGTAATAAGTATCGTGTCCGTGTTCCCACCTCTCGCTGCAGGTGTCTCACCTGCTAATCACATGCAAACACTAATTCAAGTGCTGGATCTTTTCTAGCTTCCCTTCCCTCAGTGAACTGGCCACTCAGAAGTCTGTTTTTGTATTGACTGCAAAGGCCTTTGGGTTTGAAATTCAGAGTACCAAAGACATTTCTGGAAGGTGACAGCGAAAGTTGGCCTTGTAGGAGAAGCTGCAGGACTTCAGCTATATTTTACTGCTGAAGAAAGTAAAATTCTCAAGTAATTATAGCTGTAAACTTTTAGATCAGAAAGGTAATCAGCTTACAATAACTTTTTTTAGAACTTGAACTTTCTGTGCTATTTTTAGAGCCTTGAATAATAATAATAATAATATTGCTATAGTTAACTCTTATTTAGTGTTTACCATATTCTAGGCTTGTGTCTAAAAGATTCACATTCCCTACCATAGACCTCTGCATAATTCAAAACTACATTGAGTTCTGTATCTGTAAAAACATAGACTCGATTGAATATGTGCTTCTTTTGTAAAGTAGTAACCTCAAATCCAAAATGACAACTAAATCCCAAACCATATTTAGCCACAAGTATTTATTTAAATAGGAAATGTTAATTTCTTCCAACCAAAGCTGCAATGTATTTTATTTTGAACAATGAATTTTGGTCATAAATTCTAGGAGTTGGTTATGGGAAGGAAAGATCCAGATAAGAGCTCTCTCAAGTGTCTGGAGGACTAGGATCAGACCCTTGTCACTGGGAATTCTCTTTGTACCTAGATCATAACTGTGCACAAAGCAGGCTTCGTAAATGCTTGTTGAATAAATAAATGTATGAATGGCACCCTGTTTCCATTCTGTCCCCTCCTCCTTTTCTAAATGTTAAAATAAGATCTTGGATGGCATTAAGGCAGAGAGAGCATCACATTTTCCGAACACTGAATCAATGTTACTCTTCTGTCTACTATTTTCATTCTCATTCTCCTAATTTTTTGTCCTGGTGTCTGCTGCCAGTTCACGAGAATGGAAAATCCTACACAATAGCCAATCTTTCTTAGAAATTAATAAAAAAATGTTCTTTTTGATTAAAAAAAAATACCTTGTAAAAAATAGGGAAGAGTTGGTTGAAAGTAAATTAATCTTGAGGTTGGTGATAATTTTTGTTCATTGCGGATGCTTCTAAGAGTCTTTGCTGGTAACTCTAAAGGTCTTAGGCTTGGCTTGAGATGAATGACAAGATTATAGAGGCATTTTTCTAAATCCCCGGTCTTAATATTCAATTTTAGACTTTGGACCTCAAGCAAAAATTTCTGAATTTCTCTCTCTATATAAAAGTAATCTCTGAGACTCCATGTCCTTGTTTGTAAAACCGAGTGTGTTGAATTAAATGATCCCCAATATCACTTTCAGGTCTAAAAACTCTCTGTTCTTGGCCCTCCCCAGACTAGTCCTTTATTCCCTGTCTTAATCATTCCAGAGATTGGAAGGAGTCAGGCAATACATCGTGCATTCAAGTATCATCATGCAGTTGGATGGGTGGTGAGAAGGAGGAGGAGAGATGAGCATTTTATTATTTCATATTCTTGAGAACTCTTCAAGAGCACTTTGTAAAGTTCCATGATTCTTTGTGATCATCTGCTTTGTGGGCCACATACTTGCCATGAATTTCTGTCTCCTTGCTGGGGAAACCAGCCAAGGACACATCATTGACCACCTGCTCACTTTCTAACACAAGGCGACTTATTTTCTTTGCTTTCTCCTCCTGCTGGTTTATGGCTTTCCCTTATGTAGCAATAAAACTCTTGGAGAGCCCTCTTAGGGATGAATTAATGCCACTTAAGTAGATTTCCGTTAGCTACCCTTTGATGGTTCTGTTTAAAAATAAAGGGGAAGTTGGGGCAGCTTGGTTCTTATTGAAATTTTCCTTCCCTTTGCTTTTCAAACTTACCACTCCTCAGAAATTCTTAGTTACACTCCAAGAGAGCTTTGCTAACAATGAAAAATGTCTGGGAAATATTGTCAGAAGACAAACTCACCATCTTTCAGTAATTTTCCCCCATTAGAAAGGTATTTACATTATAAAGATTCCCAGCTCAGCCTGTGTGAACTTTCCTTGTATTCCTTTAAATATTTAAATTTATAAATAATAAATAGAAAATGTATTTGAATTCCAGAAGAGCAGAACAGGATCTTGTTCTCCATCCTAATAGCAAACAGATTAAGGATTGGTTGTCATGATCCCATTTCAACTTTGTGTAGTCTGCAATTTATTTTTACTTTCCCACATTTTAAATCTTATTAATTCATCTGAATCTTATATTTGATCTGTCTGCTCTAGAACAGAACATCCTATGAAGTTCAGTTTCCTCTTCTCACAGTCCTAGCGTGGAGAATTGGAGAATATGAGTGTCTGTCCTGAGCTTGACACTTGCCCCTTTGTGGCCTTGGGTAAGCAGCACAGCTTCTCTAGGCTTCTGGCTTCTCTGCTGTGATAATAATAGAATCTGGATATTGAGGGAAAAAGTCCCAAAAGAGAGGGTGTTTCACTCACTGTCAAATTACCACTAGAATGAACTGTTTTCATTTATTCCTTCTTTTGTTTGTTCAAAGAGTGAAGCTAACCAGATGACAAGCATGAGGATTGGGGTAGTGTCACTATCACCCACTCCACAGAAATCATTACCACATACCACTTTAGTTTTCTTATTTATCCAGTTCAACAAACATTTTTTGAACCACCATGCTAGGAACTGTGGAGGATTCAAGTACAAATAAAGTGTCAGTTCCACCTCAATGGCAATCCAAGGCAAAGACAAACAGACATAAAAAACAAAACAAAACAAGGAAACTGGTTCTGCTTCCTTTCTTGATTTGACTTTACATTTCACCCCTTCACTTGTACCTGTTTTTTTCTCTTTTTCTTGTCCTTTCCTGACTCTATCCCTAATGCCTTTGCTCTTTTCTAGATTTCTGATTCCTGCCTGGTGTCTACGACCTCATCAGCCCATTTTGAACCTGAATTGAATACAAATTAATGTCTTCAAAGGCCAGAGAGGAGACGAATCAAATCATCTTCCCTCTTCACTGGATTCAGGGTCATTTCTTTCTTATAAGCAAGGAAGAAATGCCAAGTGGTATGAGTAGGATGGCATTAAAATGTACCCATCCCTACCTAGAACCAACATACCTCCTCTGTAAGTCTGCCGAGTTCCTGGAATTTCTGTTTAAGTTCCAGAATCTGGGAAAGCGAATACATTCCAGAGATTTTTTTGACAGATGACTGATCTATAATGGAGAATGGGGCCCAAGGAACTGAGACTCAGAGAATTTAGAAAGATGGGATCTGAGACAGTCTAGGGGCTCTGGGTGGGCTGCTCTGGGAGTGGGCAGATAGTAACATAGATGGGCAAAGTAACAGGTATCTTAGGAAATCAGAGGCATGAGTGAAGGCAGAATGTCTAGCCTTGCTATGCAGAGTCTCTAGCAGCTCCTGGGGAGAAGGGTTGGTCGTGATGGCATGATTGATTTGTGTCTACCATGTCACCACTGAGGGACATGAGTAAATGTATTCAAGAGGGATCCCCTATAAGTTGGACTCTCAGGAAAGAAGTTGGTCTCCAGCAAAGCTCCATGGAAACTGGCTACGGGCCCACCCCAAATCTGTGCTTAAGATGACAATCCTGGTCATTTGCAAGGCTTAGATCCCCTTTCCCAGGTAAGAGAGGGGCTGACACTCCTCTCACCCACGACTGAGTGGCCAGGAGGAGGCTGGAGGCAAAGTTTTGCCATGTGATAATGTTATTTTATCTTAGCCTTTGATCGCACCAGGGGAAGGGCTGGTGCTTCACTAGTCATACAATTTAAATGCCTCACAGGTCAAGGGGCAAGTTCTGTCTTCTGGAGTCTGCGTTCCAAGCCTGCTGGATCTTTGTGCATGATCCTAGCCTAGAATGTGCCAAAGAGGATGGGGACCCTCACATCTACTGCTGCTTCTCTCTCTGTAAATTTTCCCTCATAAACACTGCTTGGCCATCTGCCTTTGTATGCAGAACAACCTCCAGATGCTATCCCGGTGCTGCACTTGGGGATTGGAGTTCTAAGATATAAAAAACTCAGAGTAATGATCTCACCCATTAATTAACTCATTGATCTTTCCATTCAACATTGTTTAGTATTTAGCAAGTGCTGGGTGCTGCAGACAACAATGAGTGGAGAATGAGGTCGCTGTCCTGGAATGACTCACAGTCTAGAGGGCTTGGCTAGAGTTG
>NW_006439568.1:1045550-1064174 GCF_000325575.1 Pteropus alecto | reverse complement strand
TCTTTCCCTGCCTCAGTTCCCATCTCTGTGAAATCAGTCACAGGGAAACATTCAATTCCTGTTCATGTGTGTTGGGCTGACCAACTCACTTGGATGATAACTGCCAGCATTTTTACAATCTCACACTGGCTTCCCTCCATCTTCCAGCATGTGATTAGGCTTCTTCTGCCTTCTGGCCCTTGATGTGTATCCATAAAAAACAAACTTATTTTAATATCAGTCTCAACAAGACTTGCAAGGAATACAAATAGAAGACGTTGCGTAGCAAACATAAATAACTTTTGAACCATCTCTATTAGCATCTGGCCTCATACAGAAGCACATTTAAAAAAATAATGAGTTATCCATAAGAAGTCTGAGGCGGCAAAGAATTACTAGACCTACATATTATTAGCATATAACGATATGCTGGATTGTTTTTTAGAGGAATCATTTAAGATTCTTATGCTGAACTCTACTTACTCTAGTTTCTACCAAAATTAAATGATAACGTAATTGTGAAAATTACTTTTCATGTAGGTTTATCATCTACCCGCCTACCTATTCGTCTTCTAATCTATCATTTCTCTCCTCATATACCTGTAGTTACCAATGTGGGCACTGTGGTACATAGACACAGAGGTTGGCTATTTGCTTGGTTCTGAGTTCTGAATGGGTCGAAAAATAAGTATTTCCAGTATCTGTTAAAGGATCTTTGGGAGTAAACACATAAAATGCAATTATGTATTACAATTTACATGTGGCTTTTCATTCAAAGATCTCAAGTTATAAAATGAAGATCCTCAAAAATAAAGATCTTACGTGAATAGAAGTTATAATAGCCTGAATTTTAACTTATTTTTTGTCCTGTCAGATTCATGAAACATATAAGTATAAATATCAATCAGAGCAGAAACATACTACAGAGCAGTGGAGTCTCATTAAAGGACAGTTTGACTGACTCTTGGCTACTACTGCCCTGAACACCTCGAATAGCCTGCTCCCTGTGATATGGAAGCCATGCATTCTCCTTTGCCCCTGACACTGGCACTGCCGGGGTTAATTGAAGTCTTGTTATTTTTAATTCATTGAACACATATTTCATGAGGGCTTAGAGTGTTTTAAGTACTGTTAGATTCTATTAGTAATAACAATGTTAAGAGTAACAAACTTTGAATAGATGTTTATTAAGTGCTAGACTCTGTGTTAGGTACTTTACATAAATTATATCATTTAATACAATCTCAACAACTCTGGGAGGCAGGTGCTATTATATTTATTTTGCAGACAAGAGTTTAGACTTTAATTTTCTATTTTAGTAAAGGACAGAAAAGAAAATTCATCAGTTTGCAATAGAGTTTCTCTAAGTGTTGGGAACACATTAACCTCAGAAATAGTGGACCCTATAGAAAGGCATCGCAAATTAAAAATCTACTTCTCCATGTGGTAAAAGTGCTCTTGATCCAATTAAGGACATGGCAAAAGTGTTTCAAAACACAGTTTAAAATTTGCCCTCCCATTCATGGCATCAAATTACAATGTGGGATAATTATTGTGAACCTGAAATACAGAAGTGACATGTCATTCAGGAGCCTGCTGCTAGCAATACTTTTAATTAACTGAATGTGATCAAGAAAAAAAGTCCCAAAGCCTCAGTAGAATAGATTTTGCATTTGTAAAAGTGAGAGGGCTATAGAAAATGGGTTGGAGGGTCCCCAAAGCGGCTATAGAAAATGGGTTGGAGGGTCCCCAAAGAGGTTAATAACTTGCTGGAGGTTGTCATACAGTTAGTACAAAGAATAGCAAGATTCAAATCTGATCTCCTGTCTCCAGAGGCCTCAGCTCTTTGGGACTACACTGGATTAAAGCCGCTAGAAGAATCCATGAGAAGTCAGTGTGACTAAGTTAAAATGTATCCCAAAGAGCATTGTTGTATTTGGGGTCTTTGTTTCCATCGGGACAAATATAGCCATCAAGGCTAGCAATATCCCCAAGCCCTGCTCCACCCAGAACAAATGCCCAGGAAGAATCATTTGTAATATAGGGAGGAGGCAAGAGAACTAAAGTGTTAAATCAAGCTACATTCAAAGGCTGAGATATGCTTACCAGCCCTACCGCCACACCGCAGAGGAAATCTGCAGAAAGAAGGAAGATTTCTGCCTGGATTGCTAACAACCCATTTTTCTACGCAGAGAAGGGAAAACAGGAAAAACAGAGTCTTTAAGTGGCGCCTTATACAAAATAAAACCTTCATTCCCTGTGGCTAAAACCATGGGGAACCTTTGGATCAAAGGCAAGGAATTGCCTGCAGGCCTTTTACGCTACATATTCTTACCTTTTCACTCTGCCTACTCTGATCCTTCCTCATTGTATGCCCATATTCACCAAGGAAAATAGGTAAATAAAGTCTTTAAACCATAATTCACGGGAACTGGAGAATAGTATATAAAGCGAATTTCTGGGAACACTCAGAGTCCCTCTCAGTGTCTTTCTCTCAGTCCTTCTCAAAGCCTTTACTCTGTCTCTCTCATTGTCTTCATCTCTTCTGTATTGTCTCTGTCTCTCTGAGTTTGTCTTAGTCCCTTTCACTCCCTGCTTCTGAGAGGAGATCGTACTCTGCCTATGTAGTGTTACTTCTCTAATAAACTTGCATTTTGACACTAACTTTGGCATGTGTTTTGAAGTCTGTCTTATGCTCCACCAAGAACCCTCTTCTCTCTCAGTACAGCGCTTGAGTTCCCCCCACTCAGGGGAATTTGCCCTGTCCTACATCAATGGGAAGTGTGTTCAGTGGTCCCCTCTTCTCTCTGGTGATCCCTGAATCCTCTTGGCATCCCCATCCTGTTGCCCAGGATTACTCACTGAGACCCTCCACATAAACTTTACTCTTTACTTAAAAAAAAAAAGACTAATTCAAATTTGTTCTGCTTCGTATTACTTAATTTAAAAATAGACTATTTTTTAGGGCAGTTTTAGGTTAACAGCAAAATTGAATGAGATGTACAGGTAGTTCCCATATTCTCCCTCCCCCTATCCACACACAGCCTCCCCCATTATCAACATCCTACACCAGAGTCACACATTTGTTACAACTGATGAACCTACATTGACACATCATCAACACCCAACTTGCATAGTCTGCATTAGGGTTCACTTTTAGTGATTTATATGTAATGGGTTTGGCAAATGTATAATGACATATATCCACCCTTGTAGTATTCTGCAGAATGGTTCGTTCTACTGCTCTGAAAATCCACTGTGCTTCACCTATTCGGACCTCCCTCTTCCTTAATCCCTGGGGATCATTCATCTTTTTACTATCTCTGCAGTTCTACCTTTTCCAGAATGTTATGCATATAGTTGGGATCATACTGTATATAACCGTTTTAGATTGACTTCTTTTACTTAATAATACACATTGAAGGTTTCTTCACATTTTTCATGGCTTGCTAGCACATTCCTTTCTCGCGATGAAAAATATCCATTATTGGGATGTACCACAGTTTATTTATCAACTGCTCTTTTTAAAGCCACATTTTAGACTTTCCAAATTTCTCCCCAACCTAAAAAAATGCATATGGAGTATGCTAGGCAACAGCTAAGTAATTTAATAAACCATTGAAAGATATTCTCGACAATGGCGTCATTGAGTAACTTCTCCAGGATAAAACATTTGTCTTTTAATAGAATTGCCATTGCCTCAAGAAGGAATTTGTGATGAGGATGCCCAGAAGTTCCAGGATCACTGGGAGGATCTTTGGGGGAAGGTGGCCTCTTGATGATGTTCAGATCGCACCTGAGAGAGGGGCAAATTGAAATTCCTTGAGCACCTGCCATGTGCCACACTTTGGGTACATTAGAACCTTCACAGTTAGCATGCTGGGATTTTCATGAATGGAAACCACAGCAGCAGCCCTGGCTTATTCACAGCTGTGTGGAATTAACATAAATTACAAATCCAGCTTAATGAGCTGGAAAGGTTCCAGCTGAAGCATGCCCGGTTCATAGAGTGCACAGTAGGCTAGAAGAGTATTAATTTCTAATTGAGTTTACATTGCCTAGCATCTTTTTTGGTCAGAATTTATTAAAAGATACTATTTTTCTTTTTTGCCTCACCTGAGTATTGATCATTAAGAACCCTTGAGTCACTGAATGTTCCTAAATGACTTCTGAATTATAACATTTAACCTAGTGATGCTGACACTGTATTTCTACTTAGAATTAGTATATTTTAAGTTATAATCATTTGAAAGCTGATAATTGCTGTATGTATAACACGATAATTGTTCTTGATTTCCCTTAACTTTGATAAAGAGCGACTGTATGAATATTCTTTATCATTAAAAAAATATAAATCAGAGCATAGTACTCTTCTGCTGAAAACTCTCCTATCATTCTTTGAATAAAATTCAAGCTCCTTTTGTGGCTTACAGATCGATATCTCATCTGGTCCCTGCCTGACACTCATTCCACCTCTACCTGTTGATTAAGGGCCAGACTCATTTCCACCTCTACCTGTTGATTAAGGGCCAGACACACTGACCATCTCTCTTCTGCTATTCACCAATTTCTTCCTGCCAGGGCCTTTGCGCATGCTGTTCTCTCTGCCCAAATGGTCTTTCCCCAGCTCAGCACAAGGCTGACTCCTTTTCATGTCATGCAAATCTTGGCTAAATGCCATCCCCTTTCTAATCACTCTGGAGGAGGCAATGCCCAAATCTGGCCATTTTCTATCACAGTGCCTCATTTTCATTTCTCAGTAGCTAAAACTATCTTGTTTATTTAATGTACTCATTGTCTATCTTCCCTGCTATTGTCTTTAAACTCTGTGAGAGAAGGGACCTGACCTGTCTCATTCACTGTGTTGTTTCTCCAGTGGCTGGCACATAATAGTTAACAAATAATATTGGTGAGTGAATGGATAAGTTTTTAGGCAAGGTACAGAGAGGTAAGGTACAGAGAGGTGAGTAACTTGCCCAAGGTCACACAGGCTGAGAGTGGCAGAGGGAATATTTAAACCTAAGCGTCTGGTTTAAATCCCAACCTGTAACTACCCTGCCATGCTGTGTCTCACACTTACCATCCTCCTGTCAGCCTACCCATCAGACTTCTCAGTAAATTGCCTTCTGAATACTGATACAAAATGTTAGTGTGTGGTCCTAGCTTGGTGCTGGGATTTTAAAGAGATTTTTAATCTCTTTAAAAATCAGGCTATTCCTTGTTGGCATATAATTCAAAATGCCAATATCGTGAACATTGGTCTTTAGAGAAGCTGCAGTCTCACCAGCCTTCCAAAGTTCATGCTGCTGACTTATTATCCTTTCCAGCGAGCATACGAGTGGGGGCAGGTTGCCAAGGAGGCAGATGGCAGAATAGCCGTCCCTACTAACAATAAGAAGACTCGTCAATCCAGTTTCCCTGGTAAAATGATGACAGTCTATATCAGGGATTAGATCCACAGTTCTACTGTTCTGGAAAGTGCAGAAAGAATAGAATACGGACTAATGTTAATTGAATGCCCATCATATGCTAGGCAGTGTTAGGTGCTAGACATACATTATCTCATTCAACTGTGATAACACTATTGTGAAGAGTTATTGCCTTCTTAAAAAAGTAGATAAGGAACCAGAGACAGAATATTGAGTAATTTACCCAACTTTACATAACCAATATTGACAAAACTAGGATTTCAACTTCTTTTTGACTCCAAATGCTGTGCTTTTTATACCACAGGCACCACAAAAACAACCAAATAACAAAATCCTCTCTTGTATAATTCATTTGAGTTAATAAAACCCTCTTCTGAAATGCAAATACTTTCTGATAGAGTAATCTTACTAAGTCATTCACACATTAGTGTTAATAATTCTTATAAGATTAACTTTTAGCTATTCTCTAATGGAAGTCACTATCTCATGAGAAGGTACGAATTGGAATGGAGGGCTGGGCAGATGGAGAGTTTCTGAGGGTGTGACCCCTCAAAGAGGAGAAGACTTGGGTGGGCCAAGAGGCTGGGGCAACAAGAAGGATAAGGGCTGTGGTGTGGTCTGAGGACCACACACTAAGGTGAGACCACAGCCCCAAGCTGGGACCACACACTAACATTTTGTATCAGTATTCAGAAGGCAATTTACTGAGAAGTCTGATGGGTAGGCTGACAGGAGGATGGTAAGTGTGAGACATAGCATGGCAGGGTAGTTACAGGTTGGGATTTAAACCAGATGCTTAGGTTTAAATATTGCCTCTGCCACTCTTGGCCTGTGTGACCTTGGGCAAGTTACTTACCTCTCTGTACCTTACACTCTTCACTTATTAAAAAATGGTGATAACTAGCAATACATATTACACTTGGATGTTATGAGGAGTGAATGAAGGTTTCCCATATACTATGCTTTGAATGGAGGGTGCCTGGTGGCTAGTGATTCTTAAATGTCAGCTCTTGATGTGCTGCTTCCCATACCACCTGAAAGTACCACTCTGCCAATGGCAGATGACAAGCTGTGAGTCTCATGTGGTCCTCTCAGTAGTGTAGCATCAGACCAGGTGGTTTAGTGCTTGACTGTGGGAAAAATTGTGGAAAGAAAAAAAAGTCTCTTTTGGAGTTGTTTAGCTCTCTAGAGTTTGGATTTGTGGCATCCCCATATCCAGGAACATGGGACATTTTTAGCTAAAAGAAATTTTTATTTTGCCCTTATAATTCTGCTATTAATTTACCTAATGTCATCAATTACTTTTTCAGTTTGAAAAAGTAAAATTTTCAGCTATTTGAAATAGTTAATAATAGTTAATCTCATTTGAAATGAAATTAATTGTGTGCCAGTCTCAAACAAATTTTTGCTTTGTGCAGATGAGCTTCCATTGTATTTTACAATTTATGACACTCTCCTTATATCACAATTCAAAGGAGGATGAGGCAACATTCTTCTCACAGATCCTGGAATTTGAAATTGTTCTTCTAGTGTTGGTTCCTCATGCTAACTCATTCTGAGAAATATGTCATTATTATCATTCATATTATCTTTACCTTATTCCTTTTTTTGGGACATCTGCTTTGTCTTCTGTAATATCATGCATTTCCTTTTTTTTTCTTTCTTTCTTTTTTTTTTTTTTGTCTGAACATCATGATTCAGAGGCCCAGTGGCAGCATTTGTTATATGCAGATCTGCATTTTGATAATCAACTGAAATGGTGATGATAGGCTGCAATATATTTGGGTTGGAGCAAAATGTTCACCCTAATGAAATGTGACTTTATGAAAGAAACGCTCCTAATCCTCTTAAAGAGTGAGCCAGGTCATTATTGGTAAATGGGAGGTATTTGAGGTTTCTTTCTTTTTCTCCCCCTCCCCGCTTTCTGGGTCTACCAGCTGTTACCAAGAACATTATTAACAATTGTGTCAGCTCAGAGTTATTGCTATTCCTGAAGAAAAGATAAATGTATGTATTTTTAAATCTGGACACAAGAAGTTAAAAAAAAATATTGTTGTAGAGTTCTCCTGGCTACTTTTCCTTAGCTTTTTTCCAAGTTTTGGGCTGGAGAAACTTAGAAATGTCTCTGTGCCAAAGTTAAATATTAAATGAGAACCTTGTGTCTGAGGAGTTCCAGGATTAATAAACTGTGGTAAATAGGTAAGATTCCAAATCATCAGAGAAAGAAATCTCTAAAGAGAATGAATGGGGTTGTATTGTAAATGGTGTTAGCTTCTTTGTTATGGGACCAAACCCACGGGGGAAGATGAACCATGGCTTGTTTTAGGCTTGAAGGAGACACCTTTGAAGGTATCACAGTACTACGCTTATTATTATTGAGCTAATACACACACAAAAATATTCGAAAGAAGCAAAGTAGTTAATGCTTTACACAAATATGCAATGTGGGATCACGACAGAGTCTCCCTCCCCCAGAGGACATCATCTTTAACTGTCAGTAGCATTGGCTTCCAAAAGTTGAGTTCAATTATGGTAGTAAATATTAATTTTAATAGCACCACATTTCCCCTCAAGAGGTATATATTTTTTTCTCAAGGAAAACACTATGGGAAAATGAGGTATCCTTTAAAGATTGTACAATGAACTAGGAATATAAATTTAGTTTTTATGTCCCACTTAATTCTAGTGATAATTGGCTTCCCAGCCTTGAATGTGTGGATTAGTTGAGCTGTTTGAGTTTCAATTCTTTCTTCCCAAGTGTGCTGCAGTGATTGGGGACCATGAGCTAAGAGGTGGCTTGCAGGATAAAGAGGACCTGTGAGCTGGGGAGTTTGTGCCACCTGAATTTGGATCCTGGCTCTGCCATTTACCAGCTGTATAACCTTAGAAACTTCCATTTATTAGCCTTGAAAATGGGAATAATAATCCTTATTGGGATCATATTTGATAACAAATGTCTGATAATTAACTAGCAACTAGCAGAAACTCAGTAAAGGGTAGCAATGATGATAAGCATTATATAACTTTGAATTATTATTATTACCGTAGTTCCAGGATTCAACAAGATATTAATATATCTTTACCAACTAATTCTAGTAACTTAGGCATATCCATACACAAATCATCCTTAAAGGAAATAATTTGTTCTGGCTTAGTTAAGCTAACCTCTGATATACAAATGCTTGCATTGAACAATGTTCGAAACATTTTTTTGAAATAAAGATGTAATTTTGATGCTTTTGAGCAGTTATCAGATAAGAAATTTATTGTGTTGGAGAAGAGAAAAGTGTTGAGGATACCCAGTAGAAATAAAAGATGTTAATAAATTTAGAGAAAACTGTAACAGATCAATGAGACTGTATGGAGAAATATACAAAAGAAATAAGGGGAAACTATGAAAGGTTAACATTCTTACTTAGCCTGGAAGCCAAGAACATGGATACAAGCAAAAAGAATTAAAAGACCAACTAAGCAAATCCCTGGTTACCTTGCCAACAGGAATCCTTGCCTTATGCTAATGATATTATAATGAGAAAACCACATGTCAGTGAAGTAAACAGTAACTAGTGTAGTACAATGAGAGCTCCATGCTTCACCTTGAAGAATGGCCTGGGAAGGAGTTGGGAAGTGTTTGTACAGCAAAGATTAAGATAATGAAAGATGGAATGTGGAGTCTAAAAAGAATTTAAACTGGTCTGTATGCTTTGGAACATTTTGTATATTGTAGCCCTGCTGTAAATTCCCTTTGCTGAATGAATGAGATGTTGGTCTGGGAACGGTGGTTTATTTCCTAAATGTTTGTCGGTGTTTGAATAGCAGACTGGAGCTAAGATTGATGTCCCTTTTCCTTGTATTCTCAGAAGGGTGAAACCTGCTCAGAGGAGAGAGAAGGGGAGTGAGTCAGCTGATTCTATGGTAACCAAGACCATGTCTCTGTGAGCCATATTTTCATGGTGCAACTTATTATATTGCCTACACTTAGTGGCTAATGCAGCAGGTATACATTCCAACATTCCTGGTTGTATCCCGTTAACTATTATTATTAAAAATAACTGTTCTCTTAGTAACAATGAAGAGAAAATACTCCTTTATCAATCCCTTTTAAAATAGAACTATTTTATGCACTGAGGAATACAATATTTGTGCTTAAATTATGGAATGGTTTGTCATGACAGTTAACATTCATGGAGGACTTACTAATTGCCAGGCAGTGTTGAAAGCACTTTATATTGATTAATTCATTTAACTACTAATCTCTTTGAACTGGAAACTATTATCTTAATCATTCCTATTTACCTATCAGGAAACCGAAGCACAGAGGGTTTAAATAACATGTTAAAAAAGTCCCGTAGCCAGTAAGTAGCAGGACTGGAATTAATTGGAACTCAGGGAGACCGCTTCCAGTGTCTAAGCACTGATTTACTCTACCTTATCACCTCATTGAATAGGAACTTTGAATATCTAACAGACTCTGGCACATACTTTCCTTATTCACACCCACTCACAATGATTGAATTTTATTTTTTTACAAATATTGTTCTGCTCTTTTTATTCATTGAGCTGCCAGATCAAAACTCAGGGTTATTGAAGAATACAGCAAAACTATTTATTTAAAAATTTCTGAATACCTCTTATATGTAAAGAGCTCTAAGAGGAATTGGAAATAACAATAAGACATAATCCCTAATCTTTTGTGAAATGTAAAGATATGAGAATAAATTGTCATACACAAAATTCTCTTTTAAAAAAGTCCAGTTAGGTATTGAGAGAATTTGGGGCTGTTATGGTTTTCTTGGTCTCTGGTGAGTGACGGCCATTGTGCCCGAGAAAGTGGAGGCTGTTCTCATCCTATAGGAAATGGAAAGTTCCAGATCAGCCAAAGAGACAACCACTCTTCCAGGTCAAACCACCAACAAATGCTAGGGGTAACTGTGTGGTTACTTGGGGAAGCAGGGCAGAGTGAAGGGTGGCCAATACTGAGCTGGCCAGTCCCTGGGAGGTAGAAGCAGTAGACCCCGTTCCTGAGTGCACTCTCTGGTGCCACATGCCCTGAGGTCACATCTGAGCTCTGAAAATTATTACCTGCATGACCTTGTGAAGTTCGATTTTTTTTAAAAGTCTTTTTATGCTTCACTTTCCTCTTCTACAACATGAGGATAATAATAATATCTACCTCACAGATATTTATGCAGATAAAAGTAAATATAGGTAAAGTGCTTAGAATGAGGTCTAACGCAGAGTAATGATAAGTATCAGCTGTTATTATTGTTAATGTCACTGATGGAGACAGGAGAGGATCCAAGGAGTTTGACAGGAGAAGCACAGCCTACCTCAGTTGAAACCCAAGGAACCCATCCCTCACTCCTCCCATCTCCCAGAATAGATTTCTCTGCCTCCCAGTTGTTTCATCTTTTGAAGAGATTTATAGCAATGAAGTATGTGCTTGTACTCCCTCTTTTTAATTAAAGTTATTTTCATGTTGGATAATAATTCATTGTTAATGATATCTCCTTTTGAATATTTAACAGATTCTGTTTCTTCATTGGCTTTCGACCATGGAAACTGGAGCAAGAAATCAAATGACTGCACTCGCAATTCTAAGAGCAAATTGCATAATCCTCAGTGATACTGAGGCACAGCTGCCTTGCCTTATGTAAAACTATGTATCTTAAGCCTCTAGTTCTAAATCTTCTTCTGAGATACTGTTCACTGCTACTTGGAAGACGTGGATAAAAAGTGTCCACTTAATAAGTTTAGTTCTCACTTAGCCATTACGACAAAGGGGACATTAATTCCAACTACCACTCAGATCGGGCCAAGAAAGGCCTCTACCCTGACCTTCCTGAAGCTTTGCCTCCTCTAACTGCCGTGGTGAGGAGCCAAAGGATAGTGCTATCCAGAGCCCACGCTCTTCTAGACAATGCTATGGCTATGCAAGACCCTGACATTGTCTATCTACATGACCTCGAGCTCTTTCCAGTGCCTACGCGGTCTTTTTCTCAAGATTCAGCCTCCTGAGATGAACTGTTCCCTGGAGTATGCACCTCTGGGTCTAACGTGGGATCAGGGAGCAGCTGTTTGTTAGGGATTGTGGATGGAGTTGGCTGAGCAGATGGGGTGTTCACATTGATGGTTGTCAAACCTGTCATAGTCCATTGCTGAGCTGGAGGTGGGAATGAATAAACCTGTGGTAGGCTTATATTCCTGAGCCTCTGCATGCTGTTGCAGCTCTTCCAGAAGTCCGAGAATTCTAAATTTGAATGTGGCCTTCCAGGTTGTTATTAATGTATATTTGCCAAGCCAGAGGGAGAGAACATAAGTGGTTTAATATTTTGTTAGCTTGATTTAGAACTTTTAATATTTAAATATATGGAATGTGGGCCTCCATTTGTACTCTTGCCCAAAGCATCACACATGTTAGGCGTGGGCCTGATTTACATAGATACACATAAAAAACCCCATGCTAAAATGTACATGATTTTCTTTGCTGACACAGAAATGCCCCAAAAAACAGAGCAGGCAGTTCAAAGGCAGGAGCTGAGGAAAACTGACAAAATAGCAGAATGACTACCTATTGCCATTTTTATTCTTTCTTTATCTTGCAAATGAGATTTCTGGAAAGGGAAATATGATCATAATTAGTACATCAAAACCAATAATGGGACAGTTTCATGGGAAAAAAGCTGAAGAAAGCAGAAGAAAAGTCTTCAGATGCTGGCTGTACCAAACATGGTATGTATCTGCTCCTTGCTAGCCAAAGCTGGAATATCTGGAATTCTTAATAAAAATTCCAGGAAAACTGGGGGCAGCGTATATAAATTTAAGAGGAAAGAAAGATGTCATCTTCTGTGAAAGTCATAAGTACAAAGAATAAGGTGTTAACAAGGTTCCAGCAGGGTGTGGCAGGGTGAATGTTTTCTTTTTTCCATGTTTCTTATATTTTTTCTACATGTCTGAAGCCACAGCTTATTGAAGAGAGAGGAGTACCCTTTCCTTCTCTCCTTAGAGTTCCCAGGGGGAGAATTGCTTGACCTCCTTGGCATGGTGGCATTTCTGGCATGCACACAACTGCCAACTACTCCTCCTGACCTGGTAGTTCCAGTTTTGCTTTATTTCTGTACCACATGTGAAGAGGTGAAAACTAGCAATAGCTAGTAAAGAAGAAACAGACTTAGAAATCAGATTCTTTCCATTTGGATTTCAACCCTGAGGATTAAATGGGGACTCCTTTAATAAGTCAATCTCAGCCTTTCCACTTATAATTATTGTGGACTCTGGCAAATCATTGAATTTCAATGAGCCTGAATTTCTTCAGGTGTGCCATGAAAATAAAAATAAACTACCTCAGAGAGTTATTTAGAAAATTGCCAGCGTAGTGCCTGGTATACAATAGATGCTTCCAGAATGTTTTGGAGGCTCTTCCAAATAACATAATATTTTTAAATCGGTAATTAATTTTAATTAAATAATATTCTTTAAATAAATTTAAATTATTATTTGAATAAATTTAAATTACTAAATACATTTAATTACTATTTAAATAAATTTCTAACTGTACCCCTCCCCAAGTTTATTCAATCATCGTCTCTACATACATGTTGGAGGTATAGTTCTGGACAGTGAATCTAGGAGGAGAGCCAGAATGAAACTAGAGAATGTTGTTTGATTATTTTCTGCCTGCCTTCCAAGGAACTCCTGAGTTAAAAATTCATCTGGCTTCCATTTCCCGCAGAATTTTGCTTATTTGAAATGTTCAAGAAATCAAGTGATCTGACTTCAAACAGAGTAGGTTTTGCCGGCTGTGTAAAAGCCCAAACCCCCATCTGTGTCACTCCCAAGTCTGGACTTCGCCAGCAGCCAACTCCTTTCATACCTTAGGAAAGGACTTCTTTTTGGCGGCTTACCCTCTGTGCTGAGCCAAATGTCAGGCTGGGAATTGAGGCAATAAATCTCTGTGATTCTTCATATTTGGAATTTCTCCTGCTGCTTCTGATAAGGAAATGACAGAATCTCTCAGCTCTATGCATGAACCTCAGAGAAATTTGTAATCCAAATCATGTTTTGCTCACAAAATGGAAAACAAAATGTGCTAAACCTGGCTTTGAGTTAACTTAGATGGTTTTGAGGACTTGGGTAGTGAATGTAGAAACTATCTTTGTTCTTGACTGGATTGCACTTGGAAATTTTTAGAATGAAAACAGGTTCCTCTCTATCTTAAAAAATTCTGATCAAATCTTTCTCAATATGTGTGGGGGGAGGATATGGGAGGGCAGTAAAATTCTTCTTAGATGAAGTTTTTTGCAAAGGATCTTTCTTGCCTTCCTATATTAAGAACAGACCTCACTATGGGTTGCACTCTCCTTGGCCAACTACATGCATCTACTTTGGTACTTTCCAGTTTTGTACTAAGCCTCAACGACTGACTGAAATGGATGTGATACGGGATGAGCAAGTCCTCAAAAATGGAAAGATTTTCTCATGATCTATCCACATTCTCTGAGAAGCCAACCCATGTCTGGCTAACTCCCTGCATGATCATAGTGAAAAGAGATTCTCAAAATAAAACAAGGAAAACATTTTTTTTGTTGTTGTTTCTAGTTGATTTTTAGTATGTGCTATCCAACAGCACTGACAACATTCACCGTCTTGCATTTTAGTGGAAGTGGTAAAAATTACTTGGAACAAAAAGCTTCATTCAGTAGCAGTTCCTCGGCTCTAGCTCTTGTTTGTCTGAGACTCGCAACCATGAACGAAGAGGAGGTGATGGATCATCATCTATGGTCAGAATTCTGCAGGAGTTTGGTTAGCCCTGATATAATGTCGACTAGCAAGTGTCCCATTTCAAAGGAACCACGGTTTTGATCCATGTTGTATACCATTTAAAATGAGTTTCTTTCTCTTTCCCAAGTCTACAGTCAGCTCCTAATTTTGATTTTGTTGGCACAGAGTAAAATGATCAATGATTCTGAAACATTCACCATTTTGAGTGAATTGGTCTATCCATTGTTTTTACTATTGAAACAATTGGCTTGAGTTTCATTGATTTAACTAGCTCTTTTGGTGTCATGTAGATACTACTTTCTAAACTAGTAAAGTAGAGTCATTGTGTGGCTAATAAAAATATTGGTTGATCTAAAAATCATGTATATTTGATCTTGGAATGTGTTTCTTACTTATGTTTGAACATGGTGTGTCTGATGTCCTAAGAGTTAATTTCAATAACATACTAAAGTCACAGAGTGAGAAATACACCCAGACTTTACCTTTTAACCTTTACTTGCTTCTCCTTTTTCCTCATGTCCACACTGTGACTTGGGACAGGGTAGATTAGGAAATCCTTTTGAGGACATTTTTGAGTTAGAAGTCTTTCTTTGCTTTTTACACTTACCATAAAAAAATTTGAAGCTCTGACAGAACTTAGAAAGTATATAACAAATACAACTCACTTACTTTACATTTATTATGCATTTGTTAAATGCATTCATTTAACAAATATGTCCTTGGTGTCTACTATGGGTCAGGCAGTGGCAAAGAAGATCTGTAAGATTCATGTTCTCATGGAACTTATATTTTAGTAGAGGGAACCAGATAATAAACCAAACCAGATAATTTTAAATAGAGGCAAAGGCTATAGAAAAAAAGGACAAGATTCTGTGATAGGATGGGAGTGGAATTGAAGCTACTTTAGCTAGGCAGTCTGAGAAAGTCTTTCTGAGGAGGTGGCAGCTGAATGTAACAAAGAAGCCAGCCATGTGACACTCTGGACAGTGTGAAGACAGGGTGCTCAGCAAGTGTCAAGGCTAATAATAGTTCTTTATTGTAAGGATTAAATGAGTTAAAAGGTGCCTGTCATCCACAAACGCTAACCGCTTTTCATTCATTAAATATTCTCTGAGTATCTACCAGGTTCCAGTCTCAGTGCATGAGTTGCATGGAGAGTCCTGACTTCATGAAACTCCCTCCAGACTCCAGTGCAATGATTCTCAGTGTGTGGTGTACAGACCATCTCCATCTTATTCACTGGCCTTCCTTGTTCCTAGTCTCCTCCCCCATGGAGTCTGACTAGATAGGTCTGTGGTGGCCACCAGAAAGCCACATTTTCTACAAGCTTGTTCGAGTTGATTTTTAGGCCTACTAAACATTGAGAACCATGGTTCTATTGGGTAAATTGTGACTAATCTCAATATGGTACATGATACAGAATCAAGTACAGTTGACCCTTAAACAACACGGGGATTAGAGATGTTGACCTCTGCACAGTTGAAAATCCCCATGTAACTTTTGACTTCCCCCAAATTTAAGTTGTCCTTGAGTATCTGAAAGGGATTGGCTCCAGGACCCCCTGCAGATACCAAAATCCATGTGTGCTCAAGTTCCTTATATAAAATGGTGTAGAACAATGCATACAGTTGGCCCTCCGCATTTAGGGACTCTCAACTGCAGATAGAAAACACTGTTTTCGATCCAGGGTTGGTTGAATCCATGATGCAAAAGCCGGGGACATGGATGGCTGACTGTACACTTACTGATAAAAATCTGTGTATAAGTCTACCCATGCAGTTCAAACTCTGTTGTTCAAAGGTCAACTGTATAAGCAATTGCCTCAATGCAAGGGGTACGTCATAACGCTTAAGAGTAGCTCTGCCTAGTTTATGAAGCCGTAAATATCATGGACTTGTTTCATAATTAACATCCTGTAATCTTTAGGCCTAATTTTTTTTTTGTTGATCTTGAGTTGGCTGGGGATGTTGTACATTTTGGATTAACCTGCTTTTGGCTATGGTTTGGAAGGTTCGTCTGGTACCCTTAAGTATCATTTAAAACCCACCAAAGAAAAAAAGGGTTTTACCTTTTAGGAAGATTGTGCCAACCAATGTCTGCCAAAGGCTCTTGTATTCTAGAAGAAATTCTGCTTGTAAGTAAACTGGCCTAACTGAAGCTCCTCCCTTGGGCTCTTCCCCATACTTATTTTTAAAGTGCAATGTCACCCAAAAGGAAGATGAGAAAAATTTATTTTATTATCTCTCTTTGGCTTTCTACTAAAATGTATCCTCTTCATTTTCTCATTTTAGTAGGACTTATATACATTTCTAAAAGAATCTAGTATCTCAAAGAACAATGGACACAGAAACAGATTCATGCTGACCTACTCAAGGCTGAGTGATAACAACTGCTAAAATTCAGACTAGATCCCAGGCCAGCCTATACTGTAAGAAAGGTGAGGCTCTGCTTTCCCATCAAATACTATACTAAAATGATGTGTACCAGCCAATTCCTCTTCTATTTCTTATTCTTCTCTCTTTCCTAATTTCCATCCATAGCTACTCAATAGCTGTGACCAGATAGAATGGTGGCAATGGAAAAAAGGCTGTCTCTGAGCACGAGGTCAGAACTGGTAGGGGTGACTTAACCAATGCAAGTTTAAAGCAAGTTGGAATCTTAGGCAGGGATCTCAGAATCTTAAGATGGACTTGAGTGGACAGAAAAAAGAAATCAACTTTTGGGGCTACTAGCCTTTTAATTATTCAACTTTTTTTGTTTATGTCCAGGTTAGTAATGTCCCCTCAAAAAAGAGTGAAAAGAATAGGTGAGAAATGTAGTCCACATAAAAATTGGAAGAACCCAAGATAAAGATCTGATAATGCTGTCAGTGTCAATGAATGATATAAATACCTAGGGCAACGAGAACTCAACTCTGACACCAGAGAAAAATAGTATATTAGACAAGAGCTGCTCACCTAGGGGGAAAAAAATTTCTTCTAATTTTTATTAGCTTTCACCTGACAACATGGCTTTTTGCATAAAAAAAATAGAAAGAAGAGAATCCTTTCTTAGATTTAACAATTTATTCAAGCTTTTTTTTTTTTTTTTTAATTCATTCATTCAGCAAAGATTTGCTGGGTGTTATGTGTGTGCCAGGCACAATTCTAATTGTTGAGGATAGAGCAATAAAGAAGACAGAAAGGATCCTGACTTTACAGACTTTATATGCCATTAGAATTGTATCTCTTTTTCATTTATAAAAATGATCATAGCTAATTACTATCCATCAGACAAGCTAAAATGTCAAAAAATAAAAAAGCCATTCTCTATAAAAGTGGAGATCTGATAGAGGAACTATATTTCTTTGGAATTTAGTGTCCTTCGGTTTCCTCTGCACATGAGTCAAACAATTTCTGTGTGCATTTTAAAACTACTGTTTACTTGGTTTTGGCTCTATCCTGGATTTACTGGTGATTTTGGCTAAGTCTTTGTACCCCCAAAGTGTTTTCTTTTCCTTATTAATCACACATGGGTGATGTGATGACACTGTCCCCAAATCTTTTTACAACATAGGTGCCTGGAAGTTCAAAACTCTGGTTCCCATGAAAGAGCCACTGGCTCAGAAATCCAGCACATTTCTTCTTCATTTCCATCATACCATTTCTTTCTCAAGAGTATAAATCTCCTGGCGATATTTAACATTCCTTTGAACCGAACCATGAACTTTTACCTTGTACTTCTTGAAAAAGTAGAGAGCTAAGCTTCCATATTTATATTTATAAATGTGTCCTGAACAGAAGGCACGACTTTATAATTCTTCAGTCATGGGTCTTTGAAAATATTTTACAAAAAAACAGATCAGGCTGACTGTCTGGTTCAGGATTCTATCTCAGAGTGGGATTTCATGTGGTGGCAGAATAACATTATTACTCTACATGGCTCATCCTTAAAAAGATGGTGACATATCCTAAAGATTCTCTAATTAAAAATTTTTTTCCCTTTCAAAAATTAATTCTGAAATAAAATTAACCCATACAATTAGAGGGTTATAAATTTTGAAAAACTAATTCTACCCTAGGCTTTCCTATTTTGGAAAATGAAATTACTATTTATCCAGTTGCTTGGGCTCAAAGTTTAAGAGATGTTCTTTTTAAAACATTTTTTGCATCAAAATTCTGAGTTTATGTGGTCTTTTCCTAAAGTTAATACTTATTTTGATAAATGCATAACCACATTTTAAATTGAAGTTTTGAGAAAAGCTATAGTTAAATAACATTGCATGTTCACAAAAAATAATGTTGACAACTAATCCTATTTCTCTAAAAATTAGTTTCTCAAAATTATCACAGTTTCTAAAGTCTGACCTTACTTTGGACAGCAACAATCCTTTTTTCTTCCTTCCTTCCTTCTCTCCTTCCTTCCTTCCTTCCTTCCTTCTTTCCTTCCTTCCTTC